>NC_089788.1:35353267-35355767 GCF_040412425.1 Macrobrachium rosenbergii
CTTAGTTCATTAATTGCATGTTACATTTTACCGAATTCATGCTTGTGTAATCTTCTTTTAAGAGGGTATGCATGAATTATATTGCCAACTTAGAATGGAGAAAAATAGAAACAAATCCAAGCTGTCTTAGAAAAAATCTGTTGTAAGAAAAGGGTTGCATTCATTCTCTTCATTGACACGGAAGAATATGTGGCTGAATTCAAGCTATCTTAGGAAGATTTCAATATATAAGACATATTTAACATTCATAACGCTCATTCCAAAGGTAGGACATTTGAAGAGAATTCAAACTGTTTTACGAAAAGTCTAAGGTATCAGTCACAAGTAGCATTTATCCTGTCAATTTTGAGGAAAGGAAATTTGAATAGAAATTAAGCTATATTGGGAAAGTCTGAGCACAGCATCCGTTCTGTTCATTTCGAAGGAAGAAAAATGGACTCATTTCAGTCTATTTTTAGGAGACTTTTAAGATACCGCACACAGGCTATATTCATTCTGTTATTTTAGAGGAAAGAAAATTTCGACTGAATTCGGGCTGCTTAGAAATATTCAGAACACAAGATATGGGAGGCGTTCGTTCCGTTCCTTTAGAAGAAAAAGTTAAGTATACCTTAGTTTAACCAGACCACTGAGCTGATAACAGCTCTCCTAGGGCTGGCCCGAAGGATTAGATTTATTTTACGTGGCTAAGAACCAATTGGTTACCTAGCAACGGGACCTACAGCTTATTGTGGAATCCGAACCACATTATAACGAGAAATGAAATTCTATCACCAGAAATAAATTCCTCTTATTCTTCATTGGCCGCTCGGAGATTCGAACTCGCGGCCAACAGAGTGCTAGCTGAGAACGGAACCCACTCGACCAACGAAGAACTTCCTTTAGAAGAAAGGATATAAATTCAATCCCTTATAGGAAAACTTTAAAATATAATACATTGGTAACATTCATTCAGTTAATTTAGAGAGAAGAATGTTTCACTGAATTCAGGCAGTTTTATTAACAATCTACGATGCAAGACATTCTTAGCATTTATTCACTTAATTTAAAGAGAAGAATGTTTTGCGAAGTTCGTACTGTTGTTGAAAAGGTCTTCAGAAAAAAACCATTCTGTTCAATGCCATGTAAGAAAATCTGTACTGAATTCAAGCTGTTCAAGGAAATCCTGAGATATGAAATATGCGTACCATTCGTTCCCTTCATTGGGTTGGCCTCAACCTATATCCGGAAAATTCTAAGACAGTGGTTCTTAAACTTTTTTGCCTTGCGCCCCCCCCCTCTAAATTATGTACAGACACCACGCCCCCCTACCACTGAAATTTTTGCCAACTATAATCTATAAACAATATGTTGTCTATTTGTATGCTATTAAGCTTATCATAACAATAAAAGACAATTCATAAACAAGATTTGAAATTAAAATTGACTTATATTTTGAATTTTTGGCATGTTTTGAGATAATTACAAAATATATGGAAGCAGTGATAACGTTTTTGGCAATTTTGTAATTAACATCACAAATTAAAAATAATAATAGGCACCATCTGGCAACTCTGCTTGCGCCCCCCTTGGATACTTCTGGCGGCCCCCTAGGGGAGCGCGCCCCCCAGTTTAAGAATCACTGTTCTAAGATGTAAGACATTTTTTTGGTAGCAATAATTCTGTCCACTTAGAGGGAAGAAAATTTGAACTGGAAGAAAATTACTGTACAGTAAATTCCAGCTTTTTTAAGAAAACTCTAAAATCTAATAATGCGTAGCAATCATTTTACTTTTTTATATTAATAAAAATGTGAGCTGCATGCACAGTTAGCCGTTTCAAGAAAATTCTGAGATAGAACCCACTGGTGGCACCACCCTATTAGTTAGAGGAGAAAATCCGGACAGGTAGCATTAATTCGTTTATCAATGGAGAAGAAACTTCAAACGGGAGGAAACATTTAATGGAATTCAATCTGTCTGAGGAGAATTCTGAGTGACAAGCAGGCAATTATTATTCTGTTCATTTACAGCGAAGAAAATTTGGCTAAATTCGCGTTTTAGGGAATTCGGAGATGTAAGGCACAGGTAGCAGACCTGTTCAGGGGAAGAAAATCCGGGCGGAATTCAAGCTGTTCCGGGAAAGTTCTGAGATATAATTCATAAGAAGCAGCAATCATTCTGTTCATTTCCAAGGAAGTCAATTTAGTTCAATTTCAAGCTGTTATAAGAAAATCCTAAGATATAAGACCTACGTAATATTTATTTTGCTCATTTTAAGGCGAAAAAATTGGGCCTACATTCGGGCTGTTTTAGGAAAATTCCGTTATGCAAATATACAGAGCATTCAGTCTGTTCATTTAGAAGTGATCAAATTTTGTCTAAACGCAAGTTGTAAATGGAAGATTCCGAGTGATAAAACCAAGGTGGCATTTATTCTCTTCATTTCCATGGCAGAAAACTTGGTCTGAATTCAAGCTATTTTAATTAAGAAAAACCACCAATGTATAAAACATAGAAAG
>NC_089788.1:35358267-35363267 GCF_040412425.1 Macrobrachium rosenbergii
AAGATGACGATGTCCTTGTTCAATAGATAGCCGACGCTGGAGGAGGGAATTAAAGGGGATGCCACTACAAAAGTATAGTGGTTCAAACCTTGAAGTCAAACACTTGGAGGGTGCAAGGGACAGGCAAAAGGCAGGACATCTGCCCTCAGTGGAGTTCTTAGCGCTTCTCTCTCGTAACTGCCATTGCAACGTTTATTAATAACCTTGGGGATTACACCTGGGCATCTGGGTAGATGGCGCAAAAGGTTAATCTTTGTCATGTTTTCTATATCGAGCACATGACATCCAGTTAAACCTCATGGAGGGTTTTTCATGGCGGGCAGCGCCAACTTTTTCTTTTTTTTTTTGCTCCTCCTTTGCCCGTTGCCTGACACCGCCAAGAAGGCATGAAGGTCACCTGGAAACAAGGCCTTAGGCAGTCATTTGAACAGAGAGAAGGGTTAAAGGCTTAACCATTTTGTGAAATGAATGAGAGAGTTTATGAAGGGAGAGCGGAAACTCACAGTTCTAGTAATTTAAACAATTTAAATGAATTTTATTTCTTTCTCAGTTACGTTACGGATATAAAAACGGGTGAGGTTGCTTAGAAAGAAGTTCCATTCGTTGCACCTCCCCAACCAAGTTAGCATTCTCACCCTAGATCGGGTGAGAATGATTACCAATAAGCCAACTCACTTCAAGACTTTACTTTACTTCTCTCTCATTTCCCTTTGGTGCCTCATAATTTAACTTAAACTTCTGTGTAGCAATTAATTTCAAAAGGCAAAGCAACACTGTGACATTTACGTTAACACAGAATAAATACTTGCTGCTAGAAATGACATATTCTTATCATTAAATTCCTATTATGTTAAGGCAGCGTTAATCAGAATATTTTCACAATGTAATGGTTTAGTTAGAACAATAGTTAATTCTAGAGATACTTCATGCACTGTTAATAATAATCAATTACGAATTTTGCACACATGCAGTTAGTCTGCTTTGAAGAAGCATTACAATAAACGCGGGCTTAGTTAGGCGTTTCCACGATACTTGAGCAACGGCTCAGCCATTCGGGCACTATAAACACAAGGTCGCGAGTCTGAGACTCAAGATTTATTACAGAGATTCACAAAGAGAATATATGACAGATTCAGAGTAATCAATGATTGTTCATAAAAGATGATGATTAAATATGCTGAAATTACATTCCTTAGCCTATGGGAAATAACTAGGTTCATTCTTAGCCCAAGAAGGCAGCAAACGGTAGCCAAGAGGGTGCGACCCCTCTGGTAGGATCATTTGCCAACTTCTACGATAACGGCACTGCGCCAAGTTGGCACTCATATAATAATAACTAATGGCAATGACATATCATATTTTAAATGTGTCATGCTGTGGTAGACAGCATGAAAGGGAAGTCATAGGACTTATACAGTTGGCATATCTGTCAATGGCACTCTGCCTTGGCAGAGGGGATTCAAGTAAAATGGGGCTCTGGTAAGGCATAAAATAAATGTGAGTAATAATCAAAAGTAAGGAAGGGAAATGTTAATGGAAAAGAATAAAGGATAGAGTTATAAAGAAGATAATTAGGTGAAGGACCCTGACATCCTCTTCTGGATAGAGGCACCAAAGTCTTCATAGGGAAAAGGGATGGCACTGTGCCACTTTGGCACAGGTGCCAGGAGAGCTCGGGGGCTCTCTTTAAGCTACCTGGAATTATCCATGCCTGTGGTATTTCCTCCATGGACCTCTCTTACTTCGATGGTTTGGCTTGGTTGAGGAATCAGTGGAACCAAGCCCGGGAGGTTATTTGAGTGCCACCTGTGTCGGCTTCCTTGATGGCTGACACAGGGGCCTTCTTTGCAAGCTCTACCACGATCTGTCACAGTTCCTCGAGTTCATCGGCCATTTGAGACATGGCAGAATCCTTATTCACTGTTGTGTCTGTGGCGGACTGAGACTGAGAGGAAGTGGTCATGGGGGGCCGTGAGAGGCTCACAGGTAAGAGTGACCAGCTCAGGCATGGGTTGCGAGGCCATACCTTTGGGTGAGCTTCCGCTGTGGTCGGAAGGATCCGTCTCTCTTACCGGCATTGGTAGTGGAGCCAAGCCAGGAGCAGATAGGGACCCCGGACTGGGATCTCTGGAAAGGAGATCAGGGACATGCTCTGGCACTGGCACTAAGGCAGGGTCAGGCACTAATATTTGATTTGGAAATTGCTCATCGTTCGGGACAGATGGAGCATGGCACTGCTCAGTGTACCCAAATGACAATGGCAAAGATTGTGAATCAAGTGTGCCAATCTCCTGGAGGGGAATCTATTTGGACCCTGGCACTGGCACTGTGGCATGGCCGGGCACCAGAATGGGATCGGGAATCGATCTTGATGGAGGGGGCCACTGCACGTCGCACTCAGGTGGCACTGGCAGTGGAACGAATGCAGGCATTTGAGGCTTACTTGTGCCTAATGAATGATTTGGGAGATTTGGATCCCTGGATTGCTGTAACTTAGATGGGGACTGGAATTCCCGTCCCAGGAGGATGTCATAACCTTCAGGAATGTGTCTAGCTACTGCGAGGTCACAGATTTCAGATCTGTGAGGTCTCATGACACTCAACTTGACAGTAGGAAGTATCATCTTAAAGTGATTGATACCTTCAATCGTGATGAGTTTATATCTGTTAATGGTAGCTCCACAGGGAACTTTGTTTTACCTTATGAGGGACAGTTGTGTGCCAGAATCATCAAATGCCTTGACCTGACTGGCAAGGCACCTACCTCGGGGAGGTGCCACATAAATGGGACCCCGGGCTGGGGGACCGAAGGATGTTGGGTTGGTGACTGCCAAGGCAAGGGCGGGCATATCTGACTTATTATTATTAGGGCATTTTGCCCATTGGGCTGGGTGCCCATAGACTTTGCAAGCAGGACAATAAGTCCGGCTATGATCTTTACCTGGACCTGTCCCATTGGAGGGAGCAGGCCTTTTTCCCTTCATCCACAACACAGGTGTTGTCCCATATGAAGGCTGATTCTCAGCCTTCAAGTGGCACTGTTGAGTGGGGTGCTCTATTCTCTTACAATACCCACACACAGGTTTCTTATGGGGGTGCCCATTCTTGTGAGGTTGCTGGGAGTTGGTTAAGTCAGGCGAGGAGTGATATAATTTTCGTCCATGAGAACTAAGATGGCGATGATGAGTGCCCCATATGTCAGCCCAGCGGCAGCACTTGACCACTGTCTTAGGCGCCTTATCACATAGATGAGTGGCGAGAGCTGGCGGGACATAAAATAAGAAGTCCTCAAGCTGGAAGAGTTCGAGGACATCCTCCACACTAGTGGCTTTTAGAGATTTTGGCCATCGCTTTAGGGCCTGGGTCTTTTTGAAGGTCCACTCAGGCCGGGTTTGGCCTTATTCCTTGGGTATATTTCTCCACCTTTTCCTCCAATGGTCAGGAGTTATTTCAAAAGCTTTTATAATGGCTTGGCAGACAAGGTCAAAATTTCCTTGGTCCTCAGGGGGGCAAGCATTGAATGCAATGGCACCCTTCCCTTCAAGGGGCTGAGAGGTCATCAGGACCTTTTCAATATGGTCGAGCTAGGCTTCAGGCTCTGCTTCATCCCATTTTCTTATGAGGGTGCCTACACTACTGAGGGTTGAGTGAGGTGAGGGTGTTGGTGTGTTGCGCATGTCGTGACCTGCCATTGCGAGCTGATGAGCTCTTTCTTTCTCCCTCTCCTGCCTTTCTTTCTCCCTCTCCTGCCTTTCTTTCTCCTTCTCCTGTCTTTCTTCCTCCTTCTCCTGTCTTTCTGCCTCTTCTCATTTCACCTGGGCTTTTCTTTCTTTCTCCTTCTCCTGTCTTTCTGCCTCTCTTTCTGCCTTGGCATCTTCTACTCTCTCTTGGACCCAATCCTCAGGGCTTGTCCTGACGGTCCCATGTCCTTTCCAGTGGACATGTAGAACTTGAAGTCTTCATTTTGCTGGGCTCTGGATGTCACATACATCTTGAGGTAACGCTTATATGGGCGTGACCCATTAGAAAACCAGTATGTCTGAAGAGACTCAATATTGTTCAAAATGAACAGATTCGGGGTGTCTGAATAGACTCAAGTTGTCAGAAAAGACTCAGTTGTCTGAAAAGACTTAAATTTCAGGGTGTCTGAAAAGACTCAATTGTTCAAAATGAACGAAAATTTGTATGTCTGAATAAGACAAACTTCAGGGTGTCTGAGAAGACTCAATTGTTCGAAATGAACGAAAATTAGTATGTCTGAGTGTGTCGGAGAAGACGGTAAAGTCCCCACTCAACACGTTCTCTATAGCGAACATCCCGTTTTCTGCGGTGCCTTCACATTGACCTGGGGTCGGCCAAAACACATGTTTTCCACCATAATCGTAAATTGTATATTTTATTGTCTTTCAAAATTATCATGCTTTATGTACATGTGACGAAGTATTTATGTTATGCACCAGACATTATTGATCACTATGTTTTCTGTATGAACCTGTCTGAATAAGACAAAATATAGAGTGTCTGAAAAGACTCAGGGTTCTTAATGAACAAATATTTTGCCCAAGCTAATGTAAGCCTTTGTGTGTATATATATATATATATATATATATATATATATATATATATATATATATATATATATATATATATATATATATATATATTTTTTTTTTTTTTTGCAGAGAGAGAGAGACTGCAGAACTAATAAAAAAGCTTACAGGGTTATACACTTATGGTGTGTAAAGGAAATTTTCCTTGCGCTGTCAAATACTTTTAAAAGTTGCATAATAAAAACAGTTCATTGATCCTATTAAATATTAAAATCTCCAACACACAAGGGTAAGACAAACTGCTTAATCTTATAACATGCACAGGACAGTCCGGACTGCCAAGAGGTTATGCGTTGGGATGGAAGAAATTGTTATTCTCCGTTATCAAAACAAATCTTAGCTCACATGTGGCTAATAATAGTATGATAATGTTTATTTTTGGTCTCAATG
>NC_089788.1:35368267-35475767 GCF_040412425.1 Macrobrachium rosenbergii
ATAAATGTTATAGGATTGTGGTCAGATAACACTAAAATTTCTTCACTATTGGGTTGATTCACATACACTTCAAACTTTTTCAAGGCTGTAATTAATGCCAATGTCTCCTTTTCAATTGTAGAATAATTCTTCTGATGTTTCTTCAGCTTTGATGAAATGAAGTACACGGGATGCATAATTTGATATTCATCTTCCTGAAGAAGAACAGCTCCAATTCCGCTATCAGAGGCGTCAACTTGTAACACAAACCTTTTATTGAAATCTGGAGCCTGCAGCACTGGTTTCGAAGTCAAAATAGCTTTAACTTTCTCAAAAGACTTGACATTCTGGGGCCCAAACAAACTTAATTTTTGGACTTGTTAAGCCAGTTAACGGAGCTACCACAGCCGAGAAGTTTGGACAAAAGCAGCGATAAAATCCAGCCATGCCCAAAAATTTTTGTAGTTGTTTTCTGGTAGTAGGAGGAGCAGCTTTACGGATACCCTCTACATTAGCATCAAGAGGAGTGAGAAGGCCTTTTCCAACTTCGAACCCTAGATACTGAACAGTTGCTTTCCCTAGTTCACTTTTCTGTAGGTTGACTGTCAATCTTGCTTCTTGTAGTTTCTTGAAGACCTTCCATAAAATCCTTAAATGTTCTTCCCAAGTATTGGAATAAATCACAATATCGTCAAGGTAAACACCCACTCCTTCGATTGATCCTAGTAGTTGATCCATCACTCGTTGGAAAGTTGCAGGGGCATTCATTAGTCCAAATGATAAGACAGTATATTGATATAGTCCAAAAGGAGTGATGAAAGCTGACAGCAATTTGGCATCCTCATCTAGGGGAATTTGATAATATCCCTTTAGTAAATCTATTTTGGAAACAAACTTGGCTTGCTAAATATTATCAAGTAATTGATCAATAAGAGGTAAGGGATAATTATCAGCTACACTGATGGAATTCAATTTCTTATAATCAGTACACATCCTAAATGAGCCATCTGGTTTATCTACTAACACACAAGGAGAACTGTAATGACTTGAACTGGGCTCTGCCAATCCATGCCGCAACAAATATTCAACTTCCTTTTTCAAAACATCTCGATGAAAGGGTGATACACGATAAGCTCTTTGCTTGAATGGTTTAGCATCTTCTCTGATCTTAATCTCATGCTTTGTCAAGTCGGTACACTTAGGTATGTCTGTAAAAATTTCAGGGAAATTTTGGATCATGTCAGTTGATTCTTTGCTTTGTTCAACACTTAGATGTTTTAGTTTGCTTTCTAAATTTTCTAATATTGAGGAATTGTTCATCTTATTTTCAGCTCCCAACTCATAACCATCATCTTCCTCTGTATATGAAGTTGTTTGGGTTACAGATATAACCTCAGTTCTAGTCTCTGAGAAGTAGGGTTTCAAAAGATTTACATGTATCTTCCTCCGTTGTTTCCTTCTCCCAGGTGTTTCAATCACATAAGTTCGATCACTTAACTTTTCTGTTATCCTATAAGGACCTTGAAATTTATTTGTAAGGGGAAACCTTTTCACTGGTAAGAACACTAGAACTTGCTGTCCAACATTAAAGCTTCTTAACTTAGTCTTAGCATCATATTTTCTTTTCATTTTCTCTTGGCTTGTCTTCAGATTTTCTAAAGAGAATTTTCTAATTTCTTCTAACCTTTTCCTCAAGTTCTTCACATATTCTCCTTGGACTTCCTCTTGATTTTCTTCCCAGTTCTCTGCAAGGATTTTCAACGGACCTCTCACGTCTCGACCGAAAATCATTTCATTTGGCGAACATCCCATACTTTCTTGATAAGCATTTCTTACCTCAAATAACATTAAGGGTAAACCAACATCCCATTCTCTTCCCGGCTCATTACAGTATTTGGTTAACATACTTTTCAAAGTTTGGTGGAACCTTTCTAAAGGTCCTTGAGTCTCTGGGTGATAAGCGGTAGATAACTGTTGTTTCACTCCTAGTAAATTCAGCACATCTTGGAATAATTTTGAGGTAAAGTTCGTTCCTCTATCGCACTGTACAATTTCTGGAATTCCAAACTTGGAAAAAAATTCCACCAACTTCTCAGCTATTACCTTTGGACCTATACTTCTTATAGGAATCGCCTCTGGATATCTTGTTACGGGACACATTAACGTCAACAGATATTCATGTCCTTTCTTCATTTTCGGAAGCAGACCAACCACATCTATTATCGCCTTGCTAAAGAGTTCTCCTCTAACTTCTATCGGTTGTAGGGGAGCTTTTTTAATAGTTTCATTTGGTTTTCCAGCTATTTGGCATGTATGACACTCCCTGCAAAATTTGCTGACATCCTTGTGTAGTCCAGGCCAAAAAAAATACTTCATAACCTTCTCAACAGTCTTCCTGATTCCCATATGTCCAGCCTTGTGCGCTACTGCTACCACCTGCTTCCTCAATGGATATGGAATTAAAATTTGGTGATATTCACCCCATTCAGCATTTCCTGTTATATCTACAGGTCAATGCTTCCTCACTAGCAATCCATCCCTTAGATAATAACAGGTAGAAGTTTATTGCATTTCTTCTGGTTCAACAACTCTGAAGAACAGTTCAGCCAATGATGTATCCCTCTTCTGCAATTCCACTAATTTTTCTCTAGTCACTTGACCAGCTTCAAAGGTTGAACTCTCATTATCTGTTAGCTTTGCTCCAGTAATTTCGCTACTGTCTTCAGGAACATTTTGACTACTCCGAGTCTCTTTACCAATAATAGGATTTTCCTTTTCTGCAAGAATCTCTTCAGTACTGACATTAGGGGAAACTTCACTTTCCAGGAACAAGGAGCAGGTAAATCTTCAGTTTCTTCACTTTTATGCTCAGCTCTTTTCATGCTCCTGGTAGTTACACAACTTGGAAATAGGTGAGGGTTTTTCTTCTCCAATTCTGTTGTAGGACTAATCCTTAATGGTTTGTCTGTCACTACAGGACAAGGAACGAAGGGAACCCCACCAACTTCATTACCCAGTAAAACATGGACACCTTCAACAGCTAGTGAGTCCTTTACTGCAAAATCAATATTTCCTGTCACTAATTCACATGACAAATGCAAGCGGCATATAGGAGTTACTTCCTCTCCTCCTATACCTTTTAAAATAACTGAATCTCCGGTGAGATTCTTCTCCAACTGCGGGTGAGCACCTCGAATTACCACACTGTGATTACTTCCTGTATCACGTAATATCTTCACTGGTACCTGTACACTCAAAGACGGGGTTGTCAGCATACGTTCATAGATATATGGCTTAAAAGCCTCCTCACTGTTCAGCCACTTGCTACTGGAATTTGCATTTCCACTGGTTGCTGAGCACTCTGCTTGTCTGATTTCATTTTTTCCCACATTGTTCCTAGTAGTTGGCTTTACCTGGTTAGCTCTTGTCACCTGTCCAACTGACTTAGTCTGCTGGTACACTTTATAGCAATCTCGACTATAATGTCCTATTCTTCCACATTTGTGGCAAACAACATTAGTTTTCTGCACTTGTCTTGAGAATAGACTAGAAGGGGTGGGTTTAGCATTCCACTGCTGTGGGGCATATCCTGGGTTTGTACTGGTATAATTATTAGAGGGGTTTCTCACAGCACTGTTCTTAAAATTTGACTGAGACCTATAACCTGTAAACTGTTGGTTCTGGTACCTGCCATTATAATTCTTTTTGCTGGAAATTATTGTAATCCTCACTCAAAGTAGCAGCTTTATCAAGTTTCTTCACCTCTCTTTCTCTCAAATAAGCTCTTATATGTTCAGGAATTCCTCTTAGATATTGCTCTAAGACCACTAATTCTTCAAGTTCGTCCATAGACTTAACTTTAGCCGCCTCCAGCCATCGTTTAAAACATCTCCTTACTTTATAGGTATAATCCAAGAAAGTCAGCTTGTCATCCTTCTTCAAAGATCTAAATCTTTCATTGCAATATTCAGTGGTCATCTGGTAAACCTGCAGCACATTGTGTTTGAGTACCTGGTACTCTTTACACTGATCAGCTGATAATGCTAAGTAGGCACTTCTTCCTTTACCAATGAGAACACTGTAACAAAACTGACCATTTATCCTCTGGCCATCCCATACCTGAAGCCACTTTTTCAAAGTGATCAAAAAACTCATCTGGAGCTGCTTCTGTAAATTTTGGAATTAACTTCTGTACTCTTACTACATCAAACACAGGGTCTGTGTTACCTTGGATATAGTTATATGGGTTTACAGGCAGTAAGGATCGAGCCCTGATTAACTCCAACTCCCTTTCATGTTTTGCCTTTTCTCTTTCTTCTTCTTCTCACCTCCTTACTCTATCTCTTTCTTCTCTTGCTCTATCTCTTTCTTCTTTTGCTCCATCTCTTTCTTCTTCTTCTCGCCTCCTTGCTTTATCTCTTTCGTCCCTTTCTTTTTCTCTTTCTTCTCTTTCTTTATCAGCCTGTATCTGCAGTCTAAGTAAGTTTTCTTCTGACTCTAACACCTTCAGTCTACCCCAAAATTCTTCTGAGTCTAAACTCCTAAGTTCTGCCTGTACATCACCGTTCTCATTCTCTTGCCTTGCCTTATTTGTAAATTCTACCTCAGCTGCATTCAACAATTCATATGCCTCCCCTAACTCTCCATCTACTTTGCCAGAGCTTATCAAAGCTTTGATTGCGACACACTTAACTTGCGTCTCACTCATATCAAAAGTAACATTACCCCCCGCAAGTCACTGCTAAGAGAGTTCACTGTCCCTTAATCAGGTGAGATTTAGACAACTTTCTGATGGTTGGAGCTGCCAGAAATTCCTGAACTTCAAACTGAGCCATTTTTCTAGTTTACTGAACAAAAAAGGGTTTACAATTCACTTCAAAGCAATTATATGGTTATTCTCTTACCAAAAATATATTCCTAACACCACCAGTATAAATCATAAACCAGAGTGATATTCTGTTTAGTTCTCCCTAGACGATAGGCACCAATTAATTTAATTTCCCAATCATTCAATTTCCCGGACGATGGGCACCAAATCTTTTATAATATGTTATAATATATATATATATATATATATATATATATATATATATATATATATATATATATATATACATATATATATGTTGCCTGAAACTTAGTCTTAAGATTTATCTCTTATTAGTCTCGAGGCACTCACGAAATTTTATCCAAGTCCACAAACACTTGAGATTCCCAGTATCACCCAACATACCACTCACATTCCTTTCTTATCTTTGTGCCTTCTCTTTTTTTCTTCTCCATTTTTCTCTTTTTCTGTCTCTCTGCTCTTGTGTTTTTGCTTATATTCGTTGACCCCTGTTCTTGGCACCTCCTCCTAGTTGTTCCGTTTCGACTTGGGAGGTGTATTCTACAGAATCCCTGTCGATAATTGGCTGTGACCCCTTTTGGAAACACCTTCTTCTGTTCTGTTCAACCCTTGGGGTGTGCCTTGCTGATCTTGGTTTGGGCATTGGTCAAAGACCTTCCTTAACACGCCCTTAGAGGTTGGCACGGTTAAGCTTGGCCTCTCAGCTGGTCCAACTGTTATGCCTGACCTCTTAAAGGAGGAGTCTAAATTTTTAGCTTCTCCTCGCACATTAATTCTAAGCACTCAAGGGTCAACTTGTTTCAGATTAATTCTTGGCACTCTCACGTGTCACTAGAGGTGTGAGACTTTATGAAACCACTGTACATACATCACCTTCTTCTACGGGATACTCGACCGTAATTGAAATGGGCCAAGTTGGTGGTCTTGCATAAGGGAATCATTCACAGTTCGTCTATGGCCCATCTCTTCCTTTACTTTCACACCGGGGATTTTCACAAAGAGCTGAAAGCAGCCCTTTTCCTTCTTTAAAACACTCTGCACGGAATTATTGTCGAACACGGTGGTCGTACAACTGAGAGTCCATTTAGGATAGGTTATTCTCTCTTTATCACTTATTCTCCTACATGTCCTTATTCGTTTACCAGACTCGGATTGTGATCGATTTGTAACTCCATTATAACTCTCTCTCTCTCTCTCTCTCTCTCTCTCTTAAAAAGTTGTTTATAAATAAATAAATAAATATATATATATATATATATATATATATATATATATATATATATATATATATATATATATATATATGTACATATATACATATATGGAAATAAACACATGAGAACGTGTTTCACAGAAATAAATTTCTGACTCACAACGGGACCGAACCCCGGTCTTTCGAGTGAGAATCCAGAGCATTATGCGATCCATAAAAAACAAGACCTCAAATTCATATATCTACAAAACTCTACGGCATTCTGCACACAATTTACACTAAGTACTGCAGCCTACATCAGAAATCACAATGAACCCGAACTATTAAAAATTCGTAAAACTCTACGGAGTAACGTCCTCCTGAATTACAACAAACTACAAGTCATGCCCATTTACAACCCATTAAAACCCGAAAGGAAAAACGACCCGTAACTACCCATTATCATAACAACAATACAACCCAGGAATGCATCCATGCTAATATCCACTAACCTGTCTTTTTGATTTTAGAAATATGTGTCAAACGAGACACACCTGTGTTTTCATCCAGAAAAACGAATCTATTTCCCTTCTTTGCTTCAACGACCCGGAACGGACCTTCAATCTTAGGACCCAGCTTATAGTTCAGCTGATTCCTGACATTTATCTTCAAACAAACCTTATCTCCAACAGCCACTTTGACTCTACCTGGCTTTGCATTACTCCTGTCTACCATGTCTTGCGTTATCATCTCCAGATTCTTAGCAAGGCGCGCATATCTCTCTTTCGCAGTTGAAATCAGCGATTTTACAATCTCATCATGTGTTGGGCAACAGATCAAACGCGCCTCGCGCTGGGTATCCAAACAGCGCTTCATTGGGAGACATTCCAATGGTATCGCTTAACATAGCATTTATACTATGTTGGACCTGTGGAAGATAGCGGTCCCAATTTGGGTCATTACCTCCCATGGTCATTCTAAGAACTTCAATAACCTTTCTATTTGCTCGTTCGCACAAGCCATTCACTTTTGGTCTATATGGAATAATATTAACTTTCTTAATCACCATTACGTCTGCGAGACATTGCATCGTACGATTCACAAATTCGCGTCCATTATCTGTGATCAGAACTTCCGGCGCCCCATATCGGCAAATATACCCATTAAAGAACGCGATCGCTACTTCCTCCGCTGTTTTATGCTTCAACGGGAAAATCTCTACGAACCTAGTTAACTCGTCAACGACCACCAACAGGTGTCTATGACCATAATTAGATTAACAGAAATTACTCAAGATGTCCATGTGGACTCTTGCTGCAGGTCTGGTGGGAATCGGGAATAAACCCAGTTCACATGAAACGACCCTAGATGGCTTACATGCGTAACAAACTGAACAACTTCTAACAAAGTCTTCTATATCTCTTGACATATTCTTCCAAAAGAATTGTCCTCGTACGTTCTGATACGTCTTCTCAATCCCTAGATGAGGAGTGATAGACCTACTGTGAACAATATCTAACACCGTAGGTACCGGGCTCGTGGGAACAACTATTTGCTTCGTATCGCCCTTATCTTCATTATTTCTCAGTCTGTATCTAATCTTCCTAACTAACTAATTACCCTCTAATTCAAGCCCCGCAAAAGGCAGCTTATATCCCTTCTTAACAAATTCTCCTCTAAGAAATGCTTTTGCATCTCTCAAGGTCTCATCTTCATCCTGTTTGTTCTCTACCAAACTAATATCCCAGTCGATGCTGTCTCCCGATACATAACATATATGTGTATCTTGCGCATCAGAAAAACTTCTACTAAGGGCGTCTGCTACAACATTCTGTCTACCTTCTATATACTTTATTTTAGCATCAAAATCCCTGATTGTTAGAAACCATCGGGCTCTTCTGGGTGAAAGATCCGGTTTATTAAAAAGATCCACCAGCGGCTTATGATCAGTCAAAACCTCTACCTGAGTACCCATTATCAACACCTTAAAATGTAGGAGGGCCGATACTACGGCAAATGCCTCCTTATCGACCACCGACATGAGGTGCTCATTGCTACCTCGTGTCTTAAACTTCCTACTGTAAAAAGCAATCGGGTGGAGTTTTCCATCGAATTTCTGCATAAGGCATGCTCCTATCCCTATCCGTAACTAAGGTGAATGGACGTTCTAAATCTGGAAACTTCAACACTGGGGGATTTGTTAAAACATCTTTAATGGTTTGAAATGCTACTTGCTGTCTCTCTCCCCAAACAAACCTCACATCATCCCTCAGAATATCTGTCAAAGGCGACGCTAAAACGGAGAAACCCTTCACGAATCTACGGAAAAATCCCGCCATGCCTAAAACTGACCGAACTTGCTTCTTAGTCTTGGGTGTAGCAAACTCTACAATTGCCTTAACCTTATCATCATTTACTCTGACACCCTCCTTAGAAATGACATATCCTAAATATACTATCTGCTTCTTGAGAAAATTACACTTAGCTAACTTTATCTTCAAACCAGCTAACCTAAGTCTTCTAAAAAACTTCCCTAAGAACTTCTAGATGCTCTTCTACTGAATTAGTGGCAACTAAGATATCATCCATGTAGATATGGACTTTCTTCCCTAACATACCATGCAAAACCGTATTCATCAATCTAGTAAAAGTCATCGGACTGCCTGTCAAACCAAAAGGCATACGGGTAAATTCAAAATGACCCTTCGGCAAAGAGAAGGCCGTGTACTTTCGACTCTCCTCACATAACGGAACTTGAAGGTATCCCTGCATCAAATCAATTGAAGAATAGATCCGTCTTCCTCCTATCTCAAAAAACAAATCTGGCAAACACGCCACAGGGTAGCGATCAGGAATGGTTTTCCCATTTAACTTCCTAAAGTCTACACAAACTCTGACTGAGCCATCTTTCTTGGGGACTGCAAGCAATGGAAAATTAAAGGGAGATGAACTAGGCCTAACAATGCCTTCATCTTCCCACCTATTTACTTCTTGTTCTACTTGTTCTCTAATCTTAAACGGAATCCTATATGAAGGAACAAAAATATGCTTAGTCTTGTCCTCCAACTGAATCTTGTGTTCTAACACATTCGTTACTCCTAACTTGCCTCCTTTTAGTGCGATTATGTCCGCAAACTCGGCTAAAACATCTTCTACACCCTCAGCATATTCCTTGTAATCAGCATTTGCTAACTGATCTCTAAACGCTTGTCTTCTAGCTTGTAAATCTGCTTCTGAGAAAAAACTAAAATCCCCAACCATGTTCACTGAATTATCTTCATCGACCCAATCAACGAAGTCTATTGCATAAGTACCCTTTTGATAATTACGAATTGTATCGTTACAGTTCAGCAACTCTACCCAAGTTATCCCTGAACTCGTTACATCATTTACCGAACTCGTACACAAAACTCCTTTCAACTTCTCACTACCTTCATCTACGCACATCTGTCTGGACTTACGCACCCCTTTCACTCGCACTTCACCATCGCAACCATACCCGGACGAAGCACCACACTATCAGTCAAAACTCCCTTATAGTGCTTCTCATCCCCCGACACATGTTCATCATTCGGCCCCGGACCTTCATGTACTCGCGAGACATTCACACTCACTACACTCACGTCTGCCCCCTCAGACGGTACAAACACACCAGGCATCACCACAGTTATACCAGAAACCCCTGTATGAACCGATATCTTTCGTCTCCGACATGACGCTCAAAGATCGATCGGGAAACATTGATCTGAACAATTCTTCGTTCATCAGGTTAATGGACGCACCTGTATCAAGGAAAACCCTTACATTTACTCCCTGTACAGACCCAATTACAACAGGCTTCAACCCTGCGGGTTCTCCTAAAAGTCCAATATCCCAGTTTTCCTGTATAAATGACCGGTCTTTCGACAATGTCTGTAGATTACCAGATTCGCTTGAGCAATTTACGTGAGGTACTTCCTTATCTGGGCTACCAAAATTCCGGAATGCGGGTCTGTTATACAGTCTCCGAGACGGGCAAGACCGCCAAGGATGATCATGACTAATACAGCTGCCACAATACCTAACACGGCAAAATCTCTTGATGTGACCCTGCAAATTACAGTTAAAGCAACGACCCCGTGGGATCCTAGTACTCAAGCCACCCATCAGTCTTGGGCTATTATGACTTGCGAACAAATTCCTCGGACTGCGGACTGGATTTCCGCGTCCTACACAACCACAGGCTGCTCTAAGGAGTCTCTGATCATTACTACCTCTCCTCATATTTGTACTTAAATTCACAAACTTACTCTTGGCTAATCACAAATACAAAAATTCCCAAGGTCCGTAAAAGTATACCCTTTATCAAAACAAAACAAACTGAAAGCAAAACAATTTCCCTTAACCGAAATTCCCGTACAACACAAAAATTACAATGTTAAATCCCTTTACTCTACAATTAATCCCCGAAACTCAAAAGAAAGGTACTTAACCCGGAGTCATCATTAAATCCCAGCTTAATTAAAACTACAATCAAATTCAAAGTTCCCGAAACAAACAACTAAATCACAAGTTACAAAACCCACCATAAAACACAAAAAAATCAATTAATTACAACCTTAATTAAATTCAAAATTACGCAAATCCAAAAACTAAATTTACAATTAAGTAATCCCTTAAATAAATTCCCAGTGAATTAAACCCATCATCAAACTACATTCCAAAGATTAAATTCACAATTAGCAATCCCTTACAGTTAAATTCTCAAATCAAATGGAAAAAAAGAGAAATAAAAAAAAAAAACAAGTGCTGTTTACATACACAGCTGATTACTCTTTAGTCAGTCAAAAAGGGTTCAAGTTCACTTCTTCCAAGGCCAAGCTATAAAAGGCCATAAAAAAAAGACACGAGAAAGCGCTTCTCAGGCACAGAGAGAGAGAGAGAGAGAGAGAGAGAGAGAGAGAGAGAGAGAGAGAGATTCGTCTCCCACCCTCTACAAGCAACAACCCCCCCTCCCTACTATCCCCTCAATCCTCATCGAAGGCCTGATGACGCCTACAGAAAAAATGCTTAACAGCACATCTCGAGGCTCGCTCTGTCTCCAAAGGCAAAAACTGCTGGGTGCACACTTCCAAACGGAAAGTGTCACTCAAGCAAATGCAAGTGCTCTACCTACATACACACATACACATTTTACCCACACGCACATACGTGTGTGATTACAAAAACCAAGAAGTGCACACACACTTGCGCAAAAACGTTTTGCACCCCGCAACTCATAAATATCAAACAGAACACTACCCAATTATAAAAGTTCCCAGAAATAATACAACAACCAAATATCACCCTCAAAACCCACACACCGATGCGTACAGCAGATTGCTAAAAAAAAAAAGAAGATACAATATACATTCAGCGCTTCATAGGCGTGGCAAAGCAAGCCAGACGCTCCGCCCAAACTCGCCACGCAATTGCTACGTCACCGTGGTGATGACGTAACACAACCGTTGCAACCGAAACATTAGTTACAATACGACAAAAAAAAAAAAAAAAACACACAGTTGTCCCTATCACCAGTTACAAAACAACGAAAAGGACAATTTCACATTAACGTAACAACAACTAAAAAGAAAAATCACAACACTTACGCTAGCAGCGCGCGAATCTCCATCAAGCGAAGAGAGAGAGGGGAACAAAAATTACTGGCGCGTCATCACGTGTTTTAACACACACTAGCGATCATAATACCGCAATTACTGCTCAATATACCTATCGATATATCACTGTTTTATACCCTCTTCAAGGATACTAGCCTGCGAGAGACGCTCGCCCACAGCAACATCTGACGCTGCTGACTCCCACAAAATCCTATCCTGAGATGCCAACGCTAAATTATGTCTCTTCGGAAGCGTATACATGCCTAATTATTCAATTATCTAACTATCTAACACCTTCTAACTGCCCTAACTTCCTTATACGCTACCTTATACGCTGCCACCAAAAATCTGTAAAGGCCGATTCTGAAGCCTATACTTTATTTAAGTCTCTGTTTTATGAACAGAGGTTTGTATCTCGCTTAACCCGAGATATTTGCCTGATAGCGTGTAGCGTGAGCAGACATCAAAAGTTATACCTTTCCCTAACTAAATTCTAAGGACTACTGGAATGAGATACTAAGTACAAAACTAAACCTTTATTGACAAAAAACAACGAAAATAACTTCTTAAAAATTACGAAGAATGAAATCCAAAGATTCATCATAACTATCAAAAGTTCTTCTAAGGAAATAAGGTCCAAAATCATAAACACCCAATTACTTAAGGGAAAACACAGAAAATAACTCATCTGTCAAATCCTAAACAGGTCAATTATTAAAATCAGGTCATCTCAAAATGTCATACCACTTCCTTCCTTGAAGGAGGGAGGAATGGAAACGGAATGGAATGGAAATACCTGTGAAAGAACAAACGTTATAATAAAAACCAGAAAATGTAAAAATGGCAGAATCACAAATTTTCACTGCCACAGGGGTAACGTCTGTGTTCATAGTTCTGAAAGTAAAGTCTGAAATGTTCATGAGTTGTAGTCACTTCACAAAATCCTCTGGGACAGTCTTCATGTGAACTACACAAATCAGATGTTCAAATATACAAGTAACGGATCGCAAATGCCCAATCCTACATTGTTCACTCCCATTTTATTCCTTAGGCAATGCACACACAAACATATTCTTCGTGACATCATTCGAGGTCAAAGTACGACAAGACACGCCTCTGTACTTCAAGGCGTCACGAAGTACACGTACACACACACACATTACTGAATACTTCCTTCAAAACCGGATTTTATAACCGGTTCAGCTGATGGACGTTTTAAAGCTGAAACCGCATTTTGTGTGCCCGTGTCTTGTCACTAAGGAGCTTTTCGATTTCCTGTGGTATGCGAATGGTTCAGCATTTTCCTATCTGCTGT
This sequence comes from Macrobrachium rosenbergii, assembly GCF_040412425.1. Lineage (NCBI taxonomy): Eukaryota > Metazoa > Arthropoda > Malacostraca > Decapoda > Palaemonidae > Macrobrachium > Macrobrachium rosenbergii. The sequence goes on from NC_089788.1 coordinate 35,381,239, forward strand.
ATATATAGTCAAAATGGACCCTGCGAGCAGCTGACCCAACTTTTCAAAGGTCACCTTCACGAGCAATTACATGTATGTATATATATATATATATATATATATATCTTATATTATATATATATATATATACTGTATATATATATATATATATATATATATACTGTATATATATATATATATATATATATATATATATATATATATATATATATATATATATATATATATATAAAATATGCATATGTGTATATGTATATGACTTGATTCTCGGCCATATATAGGTTCTACCAGTAGCCTACAAATGAAACGCGTAAGATACAACTAACACATGTGTATTTCCCTTAATAGTCACACAGGTCCCTGTTGCTAATATTACGCTACTTAATTATGCAATCATAGTCGGAAGGTATTCGAGGCGACACGCGCCACTCACTGTCTTAAGAGGCACCCCAAACCCATCGACCGCTAAACCCTTACTGATCATTAACTTTTCAAACTGGACTTGCTTTGTTCATAGGCCTCAGCTGATTGGTCTCTTATAATCGAAAGGAACCAATAAGGGTCTTTGATGTATGGCACTCATGTGAATTGCCCATGCCACACCCCAGCAAGCGTAGGACGAATCAGCAGTAGGCTATCTGTTCGTTACTCTCGGATCACAAGACGTACAGACAACTAGCAGATTTTGTTATGTCTCAAGCATGAATTTCTATATAAAGCAGTTCAGATTTACATATGTATAACTTTTTTATGTCTCAAGCATGAATTTATATATAAATCTGTTCATATATATACATATGTATAATATTTATTTATATATATATATATATATATATATATATATATATATATATATATATATATATATATATATATATATATATATATATATATATATATATATATATATCTGTAACTGATGTATCCCATGGAAAGTGGAGTCTTGATAGAAAGATTAAAACCAGTACTCGAGCATAAAATTTAAGAGGTGCAAAATAATGAGCAGGAGGACAGGTACTGCTACTTTATTCATGTTGTTTTAGATTTAGCTGGCCTTGTGCCAGCACGGGCTCTTGCTCCTCGAGCAGCCCGTAACACTTTTCAGGTCGCTTATAAAGCGACGTGCGGACGTCACAGAGGAATACAAGAGAATTTAGGTGACCTGAGGTCAGTTACTCTCGGCAATAATTACAATGGATAAATACAAGTAATGTAAAAAGTGAGTTCACAAGAATTGACATAACAACAGCCTAACACATGTGCAAAAGAAGCAGATACAAATGAATTAGTAATAGATACGTATTTATACAGGAAAAATATGGCTAATTTTGCTTGACCCGATCCTATAGGAGCGGTTTGAAGAAAACGGGTAGTTCATCATAGAAAACTCGCTCAGCGGGGACTTTACAAATGAACATTAACTTTAGTCAGTATCTGGATGAGTGACCATTGACAAATGACAGACCTTGCTGTCACGTAGGCTTCTGGGATCATATTTAAGGGTATGGGACTGGGATTTGCAACCTCATTCATAAAGCCAAAGCTCAAAACTTTCAACAGACTTCATGAATTTGGTGTGAGGGGCAATGAATCACAACGAGGCTTGAAAAGCCAGCAGATCCAGGCACAGCAGTTAATCATTTAAACTGAGCAATTTTAAAATTAATAAATCGTAACAAAAAGGTGAGTGTACAATATACAGTAGGTTATTTTCCGCATATTCTCTGAGCGTTGGTAAGTAATCTAATCAGTAGCTCCCCAGTTATCTTCTTATCTTCAGACTAGGTAGTCAGACAATGCTAGTTATAACAAAATGAGACAAAGCCTGAGCATTTTATCTCCTCTAAGGTGACCTTGAAGCGGTCCTTAACCTTGAATATAAGTTGTCACAAAATAATGATAGACGCCGCAAGTGAACCAGTGTTTAATGCTAATGCACTTATTATTATTATTATTATTATTATTATTATTATTATTATTATTATTATTATTATTATTATTATTATTATTATTATTATTATTATATGTTACTGCAAGTCAAATAAAAGAAAGTACAGACATTATTATGATCGTTGTTGTTGTTGATGATGATGGTATTAATATAAGTATCATTATTATTGTTATTATATTAGTAATGCAAATAAGAGAGAGTAAGGCAGTTATGTCATTACTACCTTTACCATTTCTGGTACTACAACTATTACCACTCTAATGCAGGCCAAGGAGGGAGAGGGCGCCTACTTCGACGACTACTGCAACTGGCAGTGGATCGAGGAGTTCCGGCAGTATGTGTTCGAGTCCCCCGCAGCCTCGCTGGCCTCTCAGTTCATGAGGTCAAATGAAGTGTCCTTCTACCACGAGCACGTCCTCAACAAGGAGCCGGGCACAAATAAGAAGACCCCTTGGCACCATGACCAGGCCTATTACCCCATCGATGGGCATAAGGTCAGGCAATGTCTCTTAATATGAGGTTGTGGCAAATGTTGTTTAGATTTGTTTTCTCATGTCATGTATTTATGCAGAGGTTGATTAAATAGACTGATCCCGGCTGCCCCCAGCTGTGAATGGGTACTAGTGAACTGACAGTCAAACTGAGAGCCTGGGGCTAGCAACCCCATCCCAGAAAACCTGCTGAGAACCAAAAATGTGCATGAAATGGCTTGTGTTGTTTGGCCCTTTAGCATCACCCTCCTCTTAACTGTAATTTACTTAATTGACTGGAATGCAGCTACTTATAGCCAATGGGTACCCTCAGGTCTCCTCTTACCGTGCAATGACCTTAGGAACAATGTTCTCAAACTCCGGCTGTGCCATAGTCTCTGTACCGGCTCTCCTCTTTCTTTCTTTCTCTCTTCAAATCTTCAGCTGAAAACCTTTTGGACAGAGTCAACAGACTAAAACCCACAGAAAAAGGTGATAAATAGGTAGATATGAGGAATAGAGCATTTATCAGGAATGAACTTACTCCTTGCTTAAATATTTGGAGATCAGGAAATTCCACAACAGCACTGGGAAAACTATTCCACATTTTAGTTGTAGCCAAGATAAAACTCCTAACAAACCAGGTACAGTAGTTTTAAACTTAATGCTAAAAAACAAGACAAAGTTTGCAGCAGCAGCCTGCTCAGTGTTGTGAGCAAAAAAAGCTAGGCCAGGTAAAGAAGAGTGCAGGGGATGTATGTTGTTGTAGTACTGTAAGAGGTGCAAAAAAAAAACGAGCAGGTAAAAGAGTACTGCTGATTTATTCATGATCCAGGCGGTTTATATAGCGGCAGACTGACGTCGCGCTGCGGAATACAATGGGAGCATAGGTGACCTGAGGTCAATAATTATTAACAATAAATACAGCGCTTACAATGTGAAAATAGACAGAATTGAAATTGAATACAATCTTGATGCCTGCAAAAGAAGAAATACACTGTACACAAATTGAGGACAGGTAAACAATTATATACATAGTTTAAATGATTGGATTTACGTGACCTGGCATGTCAGGTGTGACAAATTATAGAGGCAAAGAAAATGGGACGTCACCGAAGAAAACTTGCTCAGAAGAGACTTTACCAATAACATGTTCAGCAGAGACTTTACAAATGACTTTACAGTACATTTTATGCAACAGACATAATGAACTCACTTGATGTGTATGCCACAAGTCATCGTTAAGAGATGGCAAAATAAACTTGACTGGTGCCATAACTATCCAAGAGTCTGAGATAAGAGTCAGCGCTGAAAGACCACACTGAAGAACAGTATTTCAAACAAGGAAGAATAAAAGAGATAAAATGCTTAGATATAATGGCTTCATCCCGAAACATTCTAAAACATTTCTGCAATATACCAAATTTTTGAGAAACAGAGGAAACAATGTTATGTAGGCTATATGTTTCCCAAAAGTCAGTTTCTTATCAAAAGATCTTAAGAGTCACTGACATGTAAAGCTGTATCAGTTAAATGTGAAAAAGGTAGAGGAAAAAGTATTCTGGATCGACTAAATAACATATTTTGAGTTTTAGAAGGGTTAAGCTTCGTGCCCCAAAGCCTACTCCACTCAAGAATATGTGCCAGATCCTTATTCATGGATTCTGCAACCACAGACCTGAGATGCAGAGAAGGAACAACAGCTAAAAGAGTAGTAGCATCGTCATAGGCAATCAGTTTGTTCTCCAGACCTTGCCACATGTCACAACTAAAGATGATAAATAGCAAAGGTCCCAGAACACTACCTCGAGGAACAAATGAAGTGATATTACTAAAGCTACTGTTGTGAGAGGTGCTAAAGAAGAGAGCAGCAGGACATGTACTGCTATTTTATTGAGAGAGCAGGCCGCTTATAAAGCGGCGTGCAGACGTCATACAAAGACATACAGTAGTATACAGGTGACCCAAGGTCCATTGTTCTCAATGCAGAACAGGACAGGTAAATACAAATAACATGTAAAAATAAAATTACAAGAATGGATACAATAATGTTTTGACACATGTGCAACGTAAACAGGCACAAATGAATAAGTAACAGATACAATTTTACATAGATAAAATATGTCTATTTAGGGTGACCTAAGTTCATGGGAAAGGCACTGTAGAAAACAGGAGGTTCACTATAGAAAACCCATTGAGCAGGGACTTTACAATACTCCCCCTCCCACCAAGACGTAGGTAACGTCTGATTAAAGTAGGTATCTGCTGGGGCGCTGGAGAGTGCCGCGGCTCCGCGATGTCAACTGGGGAGTGCAGTGTGAGAGGGAGCGGCTGGCTGTGGCGCTGTCCAGGTCCAGGGCCTTCCGGGGGCGGCCACGTGACTTCCTTGTGGGCTGGGCTGGTTGCGGGGTCGATGGTTCCCGCGGAGGGCGCTGCATGGTATTGTCGACGTCCTCCTCCAACAGGGCAGGCTTGAGTCGGTCAATAGACATCCAGTCGTCCTTCCTGTGGATGGCCAACCGGATGCTTTACTGTTCCTCTCCAGCACACGGAAGGGCCCCCTGTAGGGTCTGGTTAAGGGCGGGGGGACGGCAATGTTCCTGATGAAGACGTGGGTGGTGGAGGACAGGCCGGGAGGCGTGAAAGGCGACGTCCTGTTGGTATACGTCCGCTGGCAGGGGGCAAAATTTCCGACTGTGTCGCGGAGCCTCTGGACTGTCAGGCTGTGGCAATCCTCCGTGATGAGCTCACCTGGGACTACGAGGGGCTTCCCGGAGACTTTTTCTGCTGCGGACGGGTCGCCGTTGGCTCCGGGGGCAGTCCTCAGCCCGAGGAGGACCCAAGGCAGCTGGTACTTCCAATCCTCGGCAGTGCAGCGGGCCATAAGGGACACCTTCAGGGACCTGTGGAATCTTTCCACCAATCTGTTGGCCACGGGGTTGTAGGCAGTGATGCTGTGGTGAGAGGTCCCCAGCAGGCGTGCCAGGGCGGTCCACAGCTCGGACAGGAAGGCTGGACCTCTGTTAGTTGTTATGTGGTCCAGGACACCGAACCGGCTGATCCAGCTGGAGAGGAGGGCCTCAGCGCACGCACTGGCAGTGGCTTCTTGCATGGGCATCGCTTCGGGCCACCTGGTGGAGCGGTCGACAATCGTCAGGAGATACCTGGCCCTGCCTGATGGGGGAAGGGGGCCTACCACGTCGACATGGATGTGTCCAAATTGCCTCCCCGGCTGGGGAAACTCACCCACCCCCGACTCGGTGTGTTGCCCTACTTTACTGGTCTGGCACCGGATGCACTGCCTCGCCCAGGCCGTCGCATCCTTCCGCATACCGTGCCAGATGAACTTCTCTGCCAGCAGCTTGACCGTCGTCCTGCTGGAGGGTTGGGACAGCCCATGGATGACGTCAAACACCAGACGGCGGCGGGAGGCGGGTACCAGTGGGCGGGGGTGGCCGGTGCTTACATCGCACATCAGTGGTGTCCCGCAAGGGGCACGTCCTTCCTCGTGAGTGACGTGGTGGCGGTGCAGTAGGCTGGAACCTCTGCGTCGGTGGTCTGCTCCCAGGCAAGGTCCTCATAGTCGATCCCAAGCTGCACCGTGTTGAGCTCAATCCTCGAGAGGGTGTCTGCTACAGGGTTCTTCCTGCCGGGGAGGTATTTGATTGTGCAGGTGAACTCCGCAATGGCCGCGAGATGCCACTGCTGCCTGGAAGACCATGCATCCCCCCTGCTTTGTGAAGGCGTGAACCAGCAGCTGGTGGTCCATCCAGATTATGAAGGGCTTGCCCTCCAGGAGGAACTTGAAGTGACGTACCACCCGATACACTGCGCAGAGTTCCCTGTCGAAGGTACTGTAGTGGGACTCTGCAGGGCTGAACTTCCTGCTGAAGAAGGTGATAGGCTGAGGGGCTCTGGCGACGACCTGCTCCAAGACGGTCCCACAGGCAACGTTGCTGGCGTCCGTCGTCAGCTGGTGGGGGGTGTTGGGGTCCTGGTGGGCCAAGCCAGTTGCCTCAGCGAGGGCGGCCTTCGTCAGGGAGAAGGCCCGCTGTTGGTCGGGGCCCCACACTAAGGTCTTCAGGTGGCACTTCAGGATCTCCGTCAGGGGGGCCATGGTATGTGCGACCCCGGGGATGAACCTCCTGGAGTAGGTGACCATCCCAAGGAAATCCTGTACAGCCTTGACGGAGGTAGGGGTGGGGAACCTGGCAACGGCTGCGACCTTCGATGCGAGTGAACGGACACCCCCCGGGGATATCTCGTGGCCCAGGAAGTCAACTCTTTCAATGCCGAAGGTGCACATATCGAACCTGACAACGAGGCCGTTCTCCTGCAGGTGCTGCAGGACCTTCCGGATGTGTTGCAGGTGTTCTTTTGGGATCTGGAAAAAATCAGAATGTCATCTACATAACAGACACAGAAGTTCAGGTCCCCCAGGATGCTGTCCATCAGTCTTTGGAAGGTTGCCCCTGCGTTTCTCAGGCCGAAGGTGGAGAAGGCAAAGACGTAGGATTCGAAGGGCGTGATGATGGTGGTTTTGGGGATGTCCTCTGGAGCTACTGATACCTGAAAGTAGGACTTCAACAGATCTAATTTAGAAAATATTTTGGCCCCATGGAAAGAGGCAGTGAGATCTTGTATGTTTGGAAGGGGGTAGTGATCTGGTTCCGTTGCGAGGTTGAGCCTCCTGTAGTCGCTGCAGGGTCTCCAGGAGCCGTCCAGTTTCTGCACCATGTGGAGGGGGGAGGCCCATGGGCTGGAGGCCTTCCTGCATATGCCCGTATGCTCCATCTCGGCAAAAGCATCCTTAGTCTCCTGAAGTCGCTGACGGGGAAGCCTCCGAAACTTTGCATGCGTTGGGGGCCACTTTGCTTTAATGTGGTGGTAGATTCCGTGCTTGGCAGGGGCCCCAGGCACCTGACACAGTTCAGGCTTGAAGATGTCGGGGAACTCCTTCAGTAGCTGGGCGTACTAGTGCGGGGCGACGGAGCAGATGGCGGGCGCGCTGGGGTCTGTCGCCAGAGGAAGGGACTGGCAGGAGTCAGTGTCCATCAGGCGCCTGTGACCGATGTCGACTGCCAGGCCAAAGTGGGCGAGGAAATCCGCGCCCAGGAGTCTGGTCCTTACGTCCGTGACTATGAAATTCCAGTTGTACCTCCGGCCAAGGATGGAGATTGACAGGAGCTTGGTGCCGTAGGAGAGGATGGGGGACCCGTTGGCAGCCGTTAAGGAGGCAGCCGGGTCCGGCGGGTGTTTGTGGTCCTCTCTGGATTGTGGGAAGACTGATCGTACGGCCCCAGTGTCGATCAGCATCATCCTGCCGGAGTTGGTGTCGCAGATGTAAAAACCTACTGGTTCCGGGCTCCTGGGTTCCTCTGCTGCCAAGGCGGCCTGTGCTGTTGGCCGCCACCTCCTCCATTTTTTGGATGGGCAAAAGAGCAGGGGGGTTGGCAGTTCCGGGTGTCCTTGCCATACCGCTGGTGGTAGTAGCAAGGCCCCAGCGGTTGCTTCTTCTGGCGATAGGTTGGCCGCCTCCTGGTGGCAGCGCTTATCCCCCCTTCCGTGGCCTCCTCCGGCTGGAGGGAGCTGATGGGGTGTGCGGGCATGGATGCTCGCTTCGCTGCCCTCGTGGAGTCCGTTAGCTGCTGCGCCGTCCCGATCAGGTCGTCGAGCGGCAGGGTATAAGGCTCGAGTATCTGGGTCTGAACCTCCAGGAGGAACTGACGGAGGAAGATCTCCCTCGACAGGCTTATCTCCGACTGCCTGCTGGTGCTGTCCTTCCCGGGTGGGACGAGGAGGTCCTGGATCACATTCCATGTCTCCCAGAGGTTCTGGTCATGGCGGGGGTTGTTGGTGAGGTCAAGGTTGCGGGCGGCCCTCTCGGAGACGGGCAGGGAGCAGTGCTCAACAAGAGAGGCCTTCAGCTTTTGGTAGGTGGTGGGACATGCGACAGATACCCATGGGGCGATTTTCCTGTAGACCTCTTCCGGGAGGGCGTTTGTCACAGCGTCTACCTGCAACACCTCGTCTGTAAGTCCTGCCAGCCTGAACTGCCCCTCGACCCTGTAGAGCCATGATGGTGGGTTGCTGTACGTGAAGGGAGACAGCTTTATGGCAAGGGCGGACCTGGCTTGGTCCATCAGGACAGGCAGCACACGAGGAGCAGGTACCGGTGTGGAGGAGCGCGCGAGCCTTGGCGTGGGGGAGGGCACGAGCGGGTTTTGCACAAGGGAGACATCAGAGTCCGCGAAGTTCGTGGTTATTTGTATGTGGGAGGAAATGTCCGCGTCCATACTCGTTTCTGCACTCTCACTTGGAGTGGGTTACACTCGCATCAATACACGCTTGGGAGCGTGCCGTGTGGGTCCACTAATGATGCCGGTGATCTGCCGACGAGAATTGGTATGCCCGAACGCTCTGTTAAAAGTGCCATGTTTAGTACGCTAGGGGCATGGGTAGTTCATGGAGCCAAAACTAGGTCGCCATATGGGTCCGCTAATGGCTACGGGAACCACTCCGGGGTCACCACTGCGAGAGGTGCTAAAGAAGAGAGGAGCAGGACATGTACTGCTATTTTATTGAGAGAGCAGGCCGCTTATAAAGCGGCGTGCAGACGTCATACAAAGACATACAATAGGATACAGGTGTCCCAAGGTCCATTGTTCTCAATGTGAAACAGGACAGGTAAATACAAATAACATGTAAAAATAAAATTACAAGAATGGACACAATAATATTCTGACACATGTACAACGTAAACAGGCACAAATGAATAAGTAACAGATACAATTTTACATAGATAAAATATGGCTATTTAGTGTGACCTAAGGTCATGGGAAAGGCACCATAGAAAACAGGAGGTTCACTATAGAAAACCCGTTGAGCGGGGACTTTACACTGTAGGCTACTGGCCAGCAGCACAGGCTCTTTAGATTCTGCCTATGAAAATTCATTTAAAATATAAATAAAAGATGCACGAATTCCCAATAATCTTAGCTTGTAGATATGAGCTTCATGATGCACATGGTCAAAAGGTGTGTTAAACTCTAGACCAACTATGCATGCCTCTGCATCTTATAAGGAGCTCTCTGCAAGACAGTAGCTATTGACATGAGTGCATCGCAAGTAACAAGGCCTTTACAAAACTCAAACTGTAATACTGGTACCAGGTTATTATCTTCAACAAACCTACAAAGATGCTTAGAGAGCAGTTCTAAAAAACATTAGATAAAACAGGTAATTAATCGACCTATATTCAGAGGGGTATGAGGATGGACACAGTCCATTAGGCAATACAGCAATGTTTCCCTTCCTCCAAACACAAGGACAACTTGCAAATCCAACTAAGCTTTTGAAACTAGTAGTAATCCTAGGGGCAATGAAGTCAACAATCTTTCTTCAAAAGGGTCTAAACTACCCAAACTGTCAAAGCCCAGAAGCAAGTTTTGACTTCTCTGGACCTGAGGACCATTGAACACAACTTAGGCACTGGAAAGCATGACTGAGACAACATTTTGGACTCACCACACTGCTTGCTCACAAAGACTTGAGCTAAAAGTTCCGTCTTCTGTTCACGGCAATATACAGCAATTGTATTACCTCCTGCAAGGGGAGGCATTCTTGAATCACCTCCAAAGAGTGGTGACTTGAGGGTAAACCACCATTTATGGCCATCACTGCTAGAGAGCAAGCTCCCCCTCAAACCCCCATTTTAAGCTCTCTCGGCTCTCCCATAGAACACCTGGGCTTGACTTCTAAGCTCAGTGAGATTATGCCACAAAAAGTCCAATTGATTGTTCCTCTATAAATGATCAGCTTCTTGTTTTTCCTGGTAGGCAAGATTACATACAGCATTAAACCATGGCTTACCTTTAAAACAAAACTTGACAATTTTAGAAGGAATTCTCCTCTCAATAATGGTGTTAAGGTGATCATTTAAACATTCAATAATAATTTTACTTTTAAGAATATCACTCCACTTGAGCTCAATCAGATCACAGCGAATACCATCCCAATTGACCTTGGATTTAGAGTATCCCTTTCTTGAAAAACTAACAGCAGGAACAACCTGATCTATCTGCATGATGATCAGATGAACCAACTGGCAAACTGTTATGATCACGCTACCTCGAGATCAACAGGTTCGAAATGCAGACAAACAATTGGGCTGAAATGGCTGACGAGAGGTGACGAGCAAAGCGGGGGAGGGGCGGGGGGAAGGAACAGAAAAAAAAACAAAGAAATGACCCTAAAATTAATTTATTACAATAAGATATTTACATATTTACAATGAGTCAGGTCTGGTTCAAAATAAATCAAATAAATTACATACTCAATATTACCATAAATGAAATATAATTACCAGCAGCAAAGATTCAAAATAATAAAAGACTTAGTTAAATACCATAATGAGTCCATCAAAATATAAATACATCAAATTCATAACAGGAGTCAATTCCAAAACAAAATAACACTGATGTAGCTAAACCAAAGTAACTTTATGAAAGACCATCACATTAAATTAACAAAACAGTAAACATTATGAGTGAACAACACTTTGGCTACATCACAAGATATAAACAAAACAGACAGCATAAACAATATGATCAAGCAGCATCAAACATAATACAAAAGTAATAGCATAAATAATTAAGCAACACATGATCATGAATAATACTAAAGCAGCATAAATAATACCTATACAACAGTATAAATAATACCAGTACAACCTCGTGCAGCACAAAAACACAACAGACAATCTTCGTATAGATATCAAGACCAAACATCAAAGGTGAAAGAGGATGAACACCATTAGACAATCCGCCGAGCCACCATCGAAACAGTCCATGACTGTTAACAGGAACAGATCCGAAAATACAGATGATGACGACATAATCAATGTGACAGCAGATCTGCTGCCCAACAGGAACGACTCCGCTCCACTAATATCCATGGTTTGGCCATCAAACCATCCTCAAGCTGCAGAGGACAACAGGTACCTAATACCTGCTGTTTCTAAAACTCCAAGCTGCTCTGCTGTCGAGAACCTGACCCGCTGCTATTCCAAACTTGACTGACGCTCTCGAAGACATCGAGACAGATGTCAACCCCTACTGCAAAGAAAACAAAAAAGTAAGGAGGCAACAACCCACCAAAGACAGCAAACGATTGTTCTCACATAAACCTACTCAACAAGATACAATCCCTGTAACATCTGTGAATACAAAGTCAAAGCAGTCACTAGATTTGTGCATGGGTTCATATCTAAACTGCTCACAACCAGAAATATTGGAGAAATCTAAAGCAGCAACACCATGATTATCTGTGGCAGTAATTGAGCTCAGCCAGTCAGTGTGATGAGCATTGTCATCACCAATGAAAATGTAAGAAGCCTGAACTGTTGCATTTTTGGTAAGCAAGCAGCCATGAAGAGAGTCATCCAAATCTGGGTTCATATTAGTCTTCCACAGACTTGAACCACTGTGTTTCATGTCATACACACTCATGCAGTGGCCTATGAGAGGCGGAGAAACCCTCTCTAATATACAGAGCCATTCCACAGGCCCTTGGAATGGCATTATGCTTGTGTTAAATGGGCTTCTTAAACCCTGGAATCATCAATTCTGAAATATGTTGCAAATCAGACACAAGAGTTTCAAAACAAAAGAGGATATCAAACTTAGCAGAAGCATCCAATTCCTTTTCATTCTTATATGATCCATGGGAATTGCTATATAAAATACATTTCCGTGATTGAGTCTGTGGTCCATGATTAAGTTCAGTATCACCAGAAAGAAGTAACAATATGTAAAACAAGCATAAATGAATATCTGCAAACTTAATAAAAATCATAAAAGGAACAATATGTACTAGTAAAATCAATACTGAAAAGTGTATGCCCATGAAAATGAAACTGGTTAACTGGGAGGAGCCGGTGCACCCAATAAGGACAAGTACATCTCATGTTTTGCCAGACATTGAAGAGTGGAAGGACAGTAGTGGTGGTTTTCAAAACGAATTTATTGATAAAGATGAAAAAAAATGATAAGGGTAGGGTACCACTTGCTAAACCGCGTGTTATCCTTGGCCGTTCTACAAAGCCTGCCCTGCAAACCATTTGCAAAACATGAGGAAGAGGAAGAAGAAACTGACAGAAATTGTGCTTGAGTGTACCCACAAGCAAAGGAACCCTAATCCAAGACAGTAGAAGTCCCTGGTACAAAGGCTATGACACCGTCCAAGACTGAAGAACAGTGTATTTTGGAGTGGCCTTCTCCCCTAAGAGACGCCTACCAGGTTAGTGAATCTCCTCTACACAACATGAAAAGAACAGATCAAAAAGGGTAAGAAGTGTATGACGTCCAGTGTTGTCAAGTCTGTCTCAACAGCAAAAGATATATAGCGAATATGCCAGACTGTTCTGAGCTGGTACAGGCATAGAAAAAGTCTGTGACCAGAGAGGGGTCCAACAAGAGACGGTACTGGCCAGCCTCAGAAAGGCCTTAGTCACTCTAGTGGTAGTACCTCAATAGGTAGTTGGTACCTTGGCCAACCTACTACCTATGCTTCAAGTTCTGTTGCTGGGGTGTACGCCCAAGTATTCTTTCTTTTCGTCAGTTATTTATTTTTCTATTACTTGTGACACATTCAGGTTAGTTACTGTTAATTTTTAACTACACCTTCAGTTTCATTTATTGTTATTTGGTATTTGTTATATAAACTGAAATCGGTTTATTCCTATTTAATGTATTTATCATTATGATAATAACAATAATAATAATAGTAATAATAACTATTGTTCCAGGTGTGTTCACTGTGGATGCCCGTCGACCCCATACCAAGAGAAACCAGTGTCCAATTTGTCGCAGGTTCACACATCTGGCCCAAGTGGTTCCACCCAAAGAAGTTCGCCTCCGAAAAAAACTATCCTCTGAAGGCAGGTGAAGAAATTATTAGCAGCGGCCACACCCGCACTTACTACGACGTTCCCGACAGCGAGATAGAGTCAGGGAAGTGGCCCATCTTGCAGTGGGAGTGCGAGGTAAGAGCTTTTATTTCCATAATAACGAGCATTGGCCCAGGTTTTGCACTTTACTGTGACAGAATAGAAGTAAGTGTTGATTAAATCAGGTTAGGTTGGGTTTTATTCTTCGCAATGACGATTTGGTCGTCGTCACCAGCACTGCTGGCAGTCAGTTTTTTCTTGACATTCAACCCCTTCGGTCTCTTGCCAACCAGTAGCTGTTCAGCTTATTGAAATTTATGACTATCTGTCATCCAGTTGCATCTTGCTGACAAACATTGCAACAGGTAACTCATAAATATTGGTGTCCAAAGTAACGTCTTGTCTTTTTGAATATATATATATATATATATATATATATATATATATATATATATATATATATATATATATATATATATATATATATATATATATATATTATATATAATATATATATATAATAATATAATGTATATATCAGTATATAATATATACATAAATATATAAGTAAATACATATAATATTCATAAATATGTAGTAAATACATATATTTTATATATATATATATATATATATATATATATATATATATATATATATATATATATATATATATATATTGTTAAGTGGGAAACCACTTCCAAAGCAAACCCAAACCTCCAAACTGCCTTGCACCCCAAAATAATGTAATTTCACACTGGTACCTAACTGAGGAGGGCATGAGAAACTCACCCCTTCTGTAAATTTCTCTCCATGATCCCCTTTTTTGGTGCCTCTGTTTATCTTTTCTAAAGACCTGGTGACTGCTTGAATTACCTCTTTTCAGTTAAAAGGCAAATGAAGACGAAGCCTGCCAAAAATCCACCAGAAAGGTTGAGTTCCCCATAAAAACTGGCGAACATGGGTTGCCTGAAGTCACCAGGAAGATCCCAACATTGAAAACGAGGTGACTGAACCACCGTCTTACGATCCCAGTAACCTCTGTTAGGAGCAAGAAAATAAGCCCCCGAGGTCATATAAGACGAGAAACAGCAGCCATAGCTCTCAGAAACCCGCCTGTAGCAGACCCACACACAACCCCTTGCATGCTCCTTATTGAGCTGACCCCTCCAAGTGGTCACCTTTCGACCACCCAGTCGCATTACCTGTGCATTTTCCATTAAACTCATCCCTCCAGAACTGGTGAAATTCGACGAGGCCCCTCCATCACTACGTTATAAGACAGTACATCGGCTGTGGAAACATTGACTTGCCTTGTGCTTCTTACAGTGAAAAGGCCACTGCAATCAATTCTTCAATATCCCTTTCAAGAAGATTAATCACAGACTATTTAATTTTTTAACAGTGGTAGCATAACTAACCACATGGCAGCCCCTGTTGGATCTGCCTATCATTCCCCAGTCTTCTGACTGACAGGTTTAATTGTAAATATATTCCATTTAAAGTAAACCTAAGTGTTTATTTGCAAAGCCCCTTGTCGAAGCACGGCCTTCAGCCCAACTGTTTTTTCTATAAAGTTTCCTGCCTGACCTAGCAATTGCAGTCAGAAACTCAAGGTATTAGTAAGTCCCCCTGTTCAAGAGCTAGACCCCAGATTGGACCCCTGAACAAGGAATACAGTAAGAAGGCCAAGTAAGAACTTTAAAAAAATTATATATATATATATACACCAAGTGTTGGTTTGATTGCAAGTTCTTACCTTTGAAGTTAACACATCTAACTGGGAACCAATACGTCATACAATAAGTGAATGTAAAGAGAATTATAATTCAAGTAAATGGAAGGACTCAGGAAAGAAATTCCAGGTCTAAGTTAATTGAATGTATTTACATAAATCAGAAGATTAAGTAACAGGTCTCGGGGCACTTTCAAGTTAAATTATACAAGTGACAAGATTACTAGTGCCTCTCAAATATGGAGTAAAATGCAATAAAATTACACTCAGGAATATTTTGATTGATAGACGAAGGGGCACAGTGGATACAGATGGTCCTACAGCGTTTCACACACCCTTTCTGTAATATATGGAGAAAGGAACATGATCACTGGTTAGGCCAAAACACAATCTAATTATTACAAGGGAATGCTGAAGGTTCGAGGAGTAATGGCAAGCTATGTTCAGTTAAATTATTCTTTACACTGATAAGTGATTACTGACAAAATTCAGGGTTTAGCACAATGCAAGGGAAAAGGAAAATGAAATGAGATAAGAGTATAAGATAAATGACCAAACACTCTCCACTGCACAGTACCTCATTCCTTAAGCAAAGATCCTTGGTTGCAAAATAAATGGCTCTCAGACGAGTGGGACTTTCTACACGTGGCACTTGAAGATAGCACTTGGTTGGTAAGGTGATCAGCCAGACAAAGACAGATGAGCATAACTCAGCGACATGGGGGACACAGTGGCATGTCACTGGGTCAGTGTTCTGGCTGCTTCTGCTGTTGTTGACCCAGGATCGTGCTTATATGGCCTCAGTTTCCTGCCGGTGTTCATCGCCCTGAGCAATTCAGGTGTCCTGGCTGTTACGGACAAGTCCTGTTAATTCCTGCTGTAGGCCATTCTGGTGGACATCAGGAAAGAAGGATTCATTTCAGGAAGAAGTGTCTTTCGGCCAGTGAAAGTCATAAAACAGATTAAGGAAAGTGCTTTGAAGAGGCTCAGTGAGGGAAAGTACTGACCCTGACGAATTTAATGGCAAGACTTAATTAACAGGGAGCCACTCCTTAAAATGCTCCCTGTTTCTTTGTGTTGTTCTCTACAAGTTAGCATAGAGGGCTGCAAAGAAGTGAATACTTATAGCAATATATATACAATATATATATATATATATATATATATATATATATATATATATATATAATATATATATATATATATATATATATATATATATATATATATATATATATATATATATATATATATATATATATATATATATATATACATACATATATATATATATATATATATATATATATATATATATATATATATATATATATATATATATATATATATATATATATATATATATATATATATATATATATATATATATATATATATATATATATATATATATATATATATATATATATATATATATATATATATATATATATATATATATATATATATATATATATATATATATATATATATGTGTGTGTGTGTGTGTTATACCCCCAACAGACTCAACACTTCTTTGAAGTGCTACGTAACGGGCCTTGCAGCCTATCTTCAGGAAACATGGTAATGTGACCCTTCCTCCTCCCCTCTCCCTATCACTCTACCTACAGATCCCCTCTCTCGGACTCCGCTCGCATATTTCCCCTCTCAGCACATCTCTCTCTCTCTCACAGCACACAGATTTCTCTCTCTCTTGAACATCATCCTCAAAAAGAATGGATATTCTAAGGAAACACAATCTTTCCTACAAGGAAAGATTAAAAATGCATAATAAATGAATTATCAAGTCAAAATAGTCTAACTTGAGATTTAATCTTACTCTGACTAAAAGTCTTACTATGACTGAAAAGTCTTTACACCCAAAACTCCCACACACTCCATCTTAGACATTATACATCTAGTCTTAAAGTCAACCACATGAGAAATAACCACATTGCAAAGATTGCAGTGTCCTTCTCTATATCCACAGCAATTCCACAGACATCTGTCGAAGAATTAAGCAAAATCGTAATCTCCCACAAATATACAAGTGCAAAACATAATAATGAAAAGTTTAAAATGCATGGTTAATAAACGTTAAACAAAACACAATGAAATAGAATATTAAAGTGACATAAATGGTTATGTCCAACTCTCCACAAATTCATACGTGTCTTAAATATGGTAAAATTCACAATTTCACAGTGCTCACAGAAAAAAGAAAAGTCTGAACTTTACCTTAACTGCCAGTTTCTAAGAGATTGGAAGCACACAAAGCTACGTCTGGACGATACCGCTCTTGCTTCGCTAATAATCGATCAGACTTACTTTTGGGCAGAATTAGACACACAATCTATATTTTCTAACGCACGAACTTACGTACTCGCATACCATCTCGGTCGGCTGTTTCACATATCAGAGCCAATATTGTGTGTTCATCAAGCCAAACAGCTGAAGTAACTGAACTATTTGCTGAATGCAATGATTTTGCAACTGAGCGCTCGACCTAGTTCCACCTTGAAGCGATCTTTCTTTCATCACACCTTATAACTGGATATACATGGTAATTCTAAATTCAGACGTATTTCCTTATATAGTGCTCGGCCACCCCATAAGAGCGTCTCGCTCTCTTAATGGCGAACTAAAACAAAAGCATACGTATAAAACATAACAAATAGAGCTATGCTCAATTAGCAATGTCTACTGCACTGCAGTTTTAAGTACTGCTCTCATGAAGTACTTGCAAAGTCACTGGGGTCGTTTTCTTAGAGCCCTTGCATGTAGTCTTACAAGCACAAATAAGCTTTACTACCCCCACAATAAGAATTATCAGTAAAATAGCCACTAAGATTATCAATATAGAAGGTAAGACGTATTTCTGATACTCGATCATTATTGGATCATCTTCTTCTAATGGTGGAATAGTTATTGGTACTACTGTTGTAGGCACTGGAACTACATCATGATCATTACGCATATGACGCATAAATATCTTCTCGGAACTGTTGAACACAGCACGGATAATTACGAGGAAGTCTGTTGATACCACACGGCATGAAACATCAAACAGCTTAGATCCTTGAAGAATGAATGACGTCGACTTGTTACCCTGGCACATCATCGTAACAGGACATTCTTTGCAGTATACGGCAGTAAGAGTTCTGGTGGAGATTATGTGGTATTCACGTGGAAACTGTATAAAGTCACATTCTGTCGGTGTCTGTCTACAAACTAACGACAATTCACAACCACCCACAGATACAACTCGCAACTGGAAAACATTACTGTCACACACATACTTCTCCCTAACTAAGGTACAACCTGTCTTATAATCAACTCCCGAACCTTGATATTGATCTCCTAAAATGAACATGATCTCTAATCCATCCCATGTCACTATTAAGTCTCCAAAAGCACTCGGAAAAGGTCTAATAACAAAACTAAGAAACGGTTTCATGGCACTGACAGGAACGTATACTATTAATCCCCGATCAGACAATCTCACCCTCAAAACATTATAATATAAATACAAATCTCCTCCCGTGAATAATACTTTCGCCCCATGTAGATAAGCGGAATTCCTTAGAACATTTTCTAGGTATCCTAAAGGTAATACATCACCATACACACGACCATCTGCTGCAGCAATAATTGCTTTTATTTGCATTTGCACTTCTATCCTTAAGGAATCAGTTTCTTTCTCAGTACTAAGAAAAGTATGTTGGATCGTAAGAAGTGCTATTGTCACATCAAGATCTTCTTTCAAACCTTCTACTGTAACTGACAAATCATTCAAAGAATGTCTAATTGTTTCAAAACCACTTCTCAATTTCTCATTACTTTCTTGCAACTGATTTAACTGTTTCCCCTGAGCTATTAGATCTCTTTGAACTTCTGCTACTTTGACTAAACTTCCAATGGACATCGCTCCAATCGCAGCAATCACACCAACACCTAGAAGAACTAAAGGTGCTGCTCTTTTACGTCTCCTTTTCTCTACAGAAGGTGAATTTCCTGGAGTAACGTCAGGAATCCATTCTAACGTTTTATCTATCCCTTTATCAACTCTATCTAATGTTATTCTCACTTCTTTCATTAATCTAGTTAAAGAGACTGGCAAAGTTCTCTTATTCTCTATTTCATCTAGAATGAACACGAGACAAAAAAAAAAAAAAACAATAAATATCATATATATACAAATATCAACCCATTTATCCCTCTAACTATATACAAATGTTCCATTACATCCCAACTTTCTTCAACTTTGAAATATGGGTCAACTTCGTCACACCAGTATTTACATCCTTTATTACAAATCTATTCCCTTTTTTGATCTCTACAATCTCAAAAGGTCCATGGAACTTTGGACTTAATTTATAATTCGGATCATTCCGAACATTCACTTTAACAAACACTCTATCACCCATGGAAATAGCTACTCCCCGCGATTTAGCGTTACTCTTCTCTACCATTGCGCGCGAACTAAGTTCAAGTTCTTTACTAATACGTGCAAATCTTTCTCTTGCTGTATTTATCAACGAAGTAACCGTAACATCGCCCTTAACTTGCTCTGGTAACAAATCAAAAGGTCCTTTCAACTTGTACCCATACAAAGCTTCTGCTGGAGATATCTTAATTGTGTCATTCGCCATAGTGTTGATACTATATCGCACTTCATCCAAAGATCTGTCCCAATATGTATCGGAACCGCCCACTGTCATGCGTAAGGCCTCGATTATTTTCCGATTCGCCCTCTCACATAACCCGTTCGCTTCTGGCCTATACGGGATTATAGATACCTTCTTTATTCCCAGTAAATTAGCAAGACCCTCTAAAGTCTTATTAATAAATTCCCTACCATTGTCTGTGAGCAGACATTCAGGGACACCATATCTACAAATTATCCCCTTAAAGAACGCTATAGCTACTTCCTCAGCTGACTTGAATTTCAGCGGGAAAATCTCGACAAAGCGAGTAAACTCATCAACAACCACTAATAAATGTCTATACCCATAAGCAGATTCTGAGAAGTTACCCAGAATATCCATATGCACTCTCCGAAACGGCCTATTTGGTATGGGATATGAACCCAAGCGACACGACACCGTCGTCGCCGGCTTATTCGCATTGCAAATAGCGCAATTCTTCAAAAAGGCCTCTGCTGCGGAAAACATATTTTTCCAAAAGAACTTTGACCTGACGTTTTCATACGTCTTGTCAACACCTAAATGAGGAGAACCAAATTTACAATGTACAATATCTAGAACTTGTGGTACTAGACTCTCTGGCACAATGATTTGTGTAGTTTCACCCATACTTAGACTACTTTGTAAGTTATACTTAACTTTCCTAACTAATAAATTATGCTCCAATTCTAGTCCAGAAAAAGGCAACTTATACCCTTTCTTCGGTGAAACTCCTCTGAGAAATGCCTTAGCATCTGATAATAATTTATCTTCATCTTGCTTCTCTTCGAGCAAGGGTATGTCCCAAGTGACATTTTCACCAGTAATATAACACACAGCGTTTCCCTCAACATCACGAACAACAATCTCTTCCGAGACTGCCGACATCCTATTTCTCTCCGAAGTATGCACTATAGGAACGTGTTTGTCCCCTACATGAGATATCTCAGAACTACTAGTATCCGAGACATGAGACACCAAATGTCTACTCTCGTCTTCCGCACAGGATTCGGTATGTACTCCCTCATCCTCAACCGGAAAATATCTGCTCAATGCATCTGCAACCACATTATGCTTACCTTCAATGTATTTGAGGCTTGCATCAAAATCTCTCAATGTCAAAAACCAACGTGCTCTCTTGGGCGATAAATTTGGCTTATTAAAAAGCTCTAGCAACGGTTGATGATCTGTAAAAATCTCAACTTTATTTCCCATCAACAACATCTTGAAATGAACAAGGCTAGAGACGACTGTGAAAGCCTCCTTGTCCACAACTGACATCAGCCTTTCGTTACTACCACGTGTTTTGAACTTTTTGCTATAAAAAGCAATTGGATGTAATTTTCCCTCAAATTTCTGCATCAAACACGCACCTATACCTTCCTGACTCGCGTCAGTCACCAAGGTGAACGGTTGACTAAAATCTGGAAACTTCAAAACAGGTGGGTTCACTAAAGCATTCTTAAGCTTCTCAAAAGCTAATTGCTGACTGTCACCCTAAACAAATTTAACGTCTTCTGCTAATAGATCTGTCAGTGGAGACGCTATTGTAGAAAAATTCCACACGAAACGGCGAAAGAAACCCGACATACCTAGGAATGAACGAATCTGCTTCCTGGTTTTAGGAACTGGAAAACTCACGATAGCCTTAACTTTGTCATCATTCACTCTGACTCCTTCTTTAGAGATAACATGACCTAGATAAACAATTTCTTTCTTCAGAAACTCACATTTAGCCAATTTGACCTTTAACCCAGCGAACCGTAATCGCTTGAGGACTTCTTTTAACACCTTTAGATGTTCTTCGATTGTATCTGTGCATATGAGAATGTCATCCATGTACACAAATACCGACTTTCCTAATAAACCATGAAGTACTGTGTTGACCACCAGACCCCTAGTAAATAAATTTACGACTATTCTTATTGGAACTTGCAAAAATCCCTGCATGAGATCTATAGACGAATATATATTCTTGCCACCGATTTCAACAAACAAATCAGGCAAACAAGCTACAGGGTAGCTATCTGGGCATGTCTTTTCGTTCAATTTACGAAAGTCTACGCATACTCTAATGCTACCGTCTTTCTTTGGGACCGCTAGTAAAGGAAAATTAAAAGGCGAGGAACTGGGCCTAATAATACCTTCCGACTCCCACTTCTGAACTTCTTTTTCTACTTCTTCTCTGATCTTAAAAGGAATTCGATACGCTGGAATATATATGGGATTTGTACCTTTCTCTAGGCGGATTGAATGTTCTAAAACATCTGTAACCCCTAGCTTATCTCCCTTCAAAGCAATAATATCTAAATATTCTTTCAACACTTTCTCTACTTTATCTGAATACTCGGAATAATCAGCTTTAGCCAAATGTTCGTGAAGGACTTGACTTCTGAATTGTAGCTCCTCGTTGGGAAACATATTACCGTCTCCACAAAAACTCACTAACTTATGTTCTTCCTTAAACTCTTCAAAATCAATTACATAAGTACCCTTGTGATATTTTTTCACTGAATCCTGATAGCTTACCAATTCTACTGCAGTTACGCCTGCAACTGAAACTTCATTTACTGATACCATACTTACAACGTCTTTGAATTTCTCGGTTCCCTCAACAACGCACACTTGAAAAGGTAAATTTTTCTCTTTCATCGACACTTTAATTAATGTAGGAACTCGCGGGTGCAATTCAATATCTTCTAACAAAAATCCTTTGAAAGACTTGCGGAATGTCTTCATCCTCTAATGAATGTGTTACACATGTCGCAGTCTGCGTCTTGGGTTTCTCACAACTTTTTTCCATGTTTCTATATGGAACGAAACAACCTGGCTCACCTATTGTAATCCCCTTAATTCCCATAAGAATGTTGATGTTATGTTGCATACAAGAAGGGTGTCCTAGCAAAACCATTTCACCTAAGGCTAATCCTTCTATGACCAAAAATGGTTCTATTATTGTCTTTTCACCGATACAAAGCGTAAGAAATGACGAACCTAAGATATTCAATCTTCTCGCCTGTACATCACACACTGTCTCATTAGTAGGGATTAATTTACACTCTGGAAACTTTGAGTGAAAAAAATCAGAATCTATCAGGTTAAATGAGCTGCCAGAATCAATGAAGATAGAAATTTCAATGCCATTAGAAAAACCACATACAATCGGCCTAGGTTCTGGTGAGTCTAAGACCTGATTGCTCATTATCCTGTGTCCATCTTCAAACTTATCTTGTGAAAATTTTGATGTTCCTTTGTGTACCTAGAACTTGCATCATGAGGAATTCTTCTGTCATATCTAGTAAAACCACCCCATGATTTCCCTGAATAATCTCTATTCTTTGTGGCTGGGCAAAATTTCCACCCATGGTCTGAAGATTTGCAAGCTGAACAATATCTCACTCTGCAATTTGACTTACTATGTCCTACCTTATCACAGTTAAAACAACGAATCGTTGTGACTGATCTCTCTGAGGTTTTCTTCGATTCCACCCGCGCACACGTCTTCACTCCTGCATCGTTTCCTAGATGTGAGGTACTAGCATTATTCTGTGGTTTTGAAACTGCTGCTGAAATTTTAGCACCTCCCTTCACAAAACTACTGTCCAGCGTCGGACATTTTGATATATTTTTATTAATCTGTGCAAACAAAAAGGATTCATCTGTATTCTGATCAATTCTTTTATCAAAACTATCTATAATTACATCTGGGACCAACGTTAAAAGGCAGGCAAAGTGTAGCAATTTTTCAAAATTATCTAAGGAGATATTATTTCCATTTACCCATGGAGAGTTTCCCATAGATTTCTTTATCTCACCTACTGCATGAAATAAGCGAGCACTGTACGTGATTAATGAATCATTACCTTTCCTAGTTCTGATAAGAGCTCGTAAATTCCGAACAACGCATTCACAGTCGATCCCGCCATATGATGCACATAAAAATTCCTGAAGTTCTTTCCAAGTTTTACACTTTCTGAACCCAAAACTGCGTGCTCGTTCTCCAATATCCCCTTTGTCTAAGTCTAAGAAAGCTTTTGCTTCTGTTAAAGCTTCGGCGCCATCTGTAATTTTCTTAGACGTCAGATAATTTTCTACTGATTCTATAAATATTTCAATACTCTGAGTCAACTTCCTGTCAACTAAGCCTTTAAAGTTTGTAATGCTTGCCTTGAAGTTCGTCAGCTTATGAGTCACAATTGATTGTGACGTACCTGCGTCTGAGTCAGACATTTTGTGAATGATCGCACGCCCCAATCGTAATAACATGAAAGAAAAAGAAAAGGCGAAATAGAACAATCTCAAAAAACAGAAAACAGAGACTTACGAGAATGGGAAGCTGTCACTTGAAAGCCGATGGAAGGTGTTCAACTTCGCTTCGATCTTGCCAAGTCACCATACACTTAATTAATTCACAATCGCCACTATTCACACTCATCTGGGTGTTTTCTTAAGCCCAAACTACTCTACATATCACCCAGACCTATTTTCACAATTCACCACTCCCGAATGCTTAAATAGAAAAAAAAATTCACCATATTAACGCGTAATTCTCGGCATATAGTTCTCCCATCGCTCGAGATCTCAACACTGATCTTGGTTTTGCAGTTATCAGCGAGTGCCCGAGGCGCAGTGTTATCAATTAGCCTATTTCTCCTGACTGAATTACCTAATCAATCTATTTAATTCCTACTTTTAACCAATAAAATTTTTAACCGCTGCCACCAAATTAAACTTTTGCACACCGCTGCCACCAAATTAATCTGTTATACCCCCCCAACAGACTCAACACTTCTTTGAAGTGCTACGTAACGGGCCTTGCAGCCTATCTTCAGGAAACATGGTAATCGCGACCCTTCCTCCTCCCCTCTCCCTATCACTCTACCTACAGATCCCCTCTCTCGGACTCCGCTCACATATTTCCCTCTCTCAGCACATCTCTCTCTCTCTCACAGCACACAGATTTCTCTCTCTCTCGAACATCATCCTCAAAAAGAATGGATATTCTAAGGAAACACAATCTTTCCTACAAAAATAGATTTATTAACAAACAAAAACCAACAAGTAAAGAATTAACAAAGAAAAGATTAAAAATGCATAATAAATGAATTATCAAGTCAAAATAGTCTAACTCGAGATTTAATCTTACTCTGACTAAAAGTCTTACTATGACTGAAAAGTCTTTACACCCAAAACTCCCACACACTCCATCTTAGACATTATACGTCTAGTCTTAAAGTCAACCACATGAGAAATAACCACATTGCAAAGATTGCAGTGTCCTTCTCTATAACCACAGCAATTCCACAGACATCTGTCGAAGAATTAAGCAAAATCGTAATCTCCCACAAATATACAAGTGCAAAACATAATAATGAAAAGTTTAAAATGCATGGTTAATGAACGTTAAACAAAACACAATAAAATAGAATATTAAAGTGACATAAATGGTTATGTCCAACTCTCCACAAATTCATACGTGTCTTGAATATGGTAAAATTCACAATTTCACAGTGCTCACAGAAAAAAGAAAAGTCTGAACTTTACCTTAACTGCCAGTTTCTAAGAGATTGGAAACACACAAAGCTACGTCTGGACAATACCGCTCTTGCTTCGCTAATAATCGATCAGACTTACTTTTGGGCAGAATTAGACACACAATCTATATTTTCTAACGCACGAACTTACGTACTCGCATACCATCTCGGTCGGCTGTTTCACATATCAGAGCCAATATTGTGTGTTCATCAAGCCAAACAGCTGAAGTAACCGAACTATTTGCTGAATGCAATGATTTTGCAACTGAGCGCTCGACCTAGTTCCATCTTGAAGCGATCTTTCTTTCATCACACCTTATAACTGGATATACATGGTAATTCTAAATTCAGACGTATTTATATATATATATATATATATATATATATATATATATATATATATATATATATATATATATATATATATATATATATATAAAATGTAATTGTAAAAGCCACAGTGGTCTCTTAACTGGGAGTTTTCTTTGCACTTTTTTATATAATACTTGTCACTACAAAGCCTTAAGATCCAAGTACAAGAAATATGAAGAGATCATGATGTCCAGTAGCAGGAAACAAACCCGGGTCCCCTAATCTCGTGGTCAGGTCGACAATGACACCTCGTTCTGAATAGGGGACCTGGATTCGTTTCCTGCTACCGAACATCACAATTTCTTCATAATTCTTGCACTTGGATCTTATGGCTTTGTAGTGACAAGCGCATCCAAAAAAAGCACGGAGAATTTGAGAAGCGGGCATTGTGGCTATTACAATTACATGTGTATCTTGTAAAAGTGACAAATATACATATATATATATACGTATATGCATATGTATATATAGACATGTATATATATATATGTGACGAAGTGTCCAGTGTCTGTTCTTCAAATCAAACCTGATATCTAAGTGCTTGTCCCAGAGTCTAGTGCACCATTTATATATGGTGACCCCGGAGTGTCCAGTGTCTGTTCTTTAAATCAAACCTGGTATCTAAGTGCTTGATATTTGATTACCAAACTTACCATTTATTCAACAATTATAGTTACCTCACAAAAGCCAGACACCTGAACCCTCATCACACATACAAGACGACTGATTTCTCTAAAGGCAACAGTGATCCCTTATAAAACTTATCAATCATGAAAGAAAGCAGATAAAGTTCGTTAAACAGGTGTGAGGTAAAATCTAAGGGCATCACTCCATTAACATTATAAAGTTCAAGTATTTCTATTTATTTCATTTCCTGGTTCGAGCTCACTTCAATTACTTGAAGGAAAACATCTCACTTACCACTCTATCCCTAATTCAAATCAAAATTACTGGTGGGTCAATGAATGAAACTCTGATATAATATTTTAAATACAAAAATTTATTTCTAAATTCAAAGATTATACATGACATTTAACAGTCTCAGGGAAATCTATTATTACTCGAAACAAAACAAAATTGGATTAAATCTGAATTAATCATCAGTCAAAATTAAATCAGAAATTAATTTATTAATTCATCAAAAATTATTCAAGAAAGATTTAAATTGTTAAATAACAAAACTTGATTGAAAGGAAATATACTGTAAGTAAATTAATTCCCACGTGTTAAACAAAATAAGGCAAATAAATCAATCATATTAAAATGTGGATACAAAAGACACAGAAATATACTCTGCAAAAGATTAAATATCAAAAAAATGTAAAGCAAAAGTTAAGGCAATAGCAAATACATCACATATATGCATAAAAGAAAAATTCTTCAAAAGATAAAGCATAAAACATATAACACGAAAAATATTAAAAAGTGAAAAGGTATCTTTACATATAACCACTGCAGATATTATTTTCAGTGCACTGAAACCCAATAACTATATTACAATACCTTGGTACCAAATGCTTCGTGTCTTTAACCAGGGCCATTACACACACACTTAATAAAATACACTGTTCAGATAACTCAGACACATTTACTAAGGAATTAAACAGTTAAAGAATATGAGTGACCATCGTCTACCAAAATATCAATTACATTAAAACGGGACATTCGTAATCCCGAGAAAGAGAGAGAGAGAGAGAGAGAGAGAGAGAGAGAGAGAGAGAGAGAGAGAGAGAGAGAGAGAGAGACGCGGAGCGGAAAAATGCAGCTTCTTTCCACAACGCTTTTTGGTCTCTGAGTGTCGACTCCTCTGTATGGGCGTCTATCTACGTGGTAGGTCTAACCACAGTGTTTTGATCGAGTCCCAATGGAATGCATTACTTCAGCAGTTTTGAAAATACACGAACAACGACTGCCCTGTCCCTTCTCTCTCTACACACCTACCGTGCTCTCTCAGCTCAACGCATACGTTGTCCTCTCAAACCATATAGCGTTTAACCACTAACTTTACGCTAACTCTTTTACGGCATATGCGTATCTGAAACAAAATCATACAGTACACAACAACACACAAATACATACGAGGAGATTACTGTATTATGAAAACCACAGCATAAGACTCCTCCCCCAAGAAGATTGGTTATCCCGGGGTTGAATCCAACGATTCACAACGGGATAAGTAATCAGCAACCACGTTGTTCTTACCCGAGATATGCTGTACTTTAATATTATAGGGTTGCAAGCACAGAGACCACCGAGTGAGTCTCTGGTTGTGATTCTTGATCCGCTGTAAAAACGTGAGCGGATTGTGATCAGACAGCACTAAAATTTCTTCATTCCTAGGTCTGTTCACATATACTTCAAACTTTTTCAATGCTGTGATTAAGGCTAGAGTTTCTTTTTCTATCGTGGAATACACTTTCTGATGCTTTTTCAGTTTCGAAGACATGAAACATACGGGATGCAAAAGTTCACTTTCATCTTCTTGAAGTAGTACAGCTCCAATTCCACAGTCAGAGGCATCAACTTGTATCACAAATTTCTTATTGAAGTCTGGAGCCCGAAGAACTGGTCTTGAAGTTAAAATGGCTTTTACCTTCTCAAAGGATTCTTGACATTCTGTAGTCCAAACAAACTCAGCTTTGGGACTAGTTAAGTCTGTTAAGGGGCTACTACAGCTGAGAAATTCGGGCAGAAACGTCGATAGAATCCTGCCATGCCCAAAAATCTCTGTAACTGTTTTCTAGTAGTAGGTGGGGTAGCCTTATGGATACCCTCTACATTAGCGTTTACTGGAGCGAGAAGGCCTTTCCCAACTTCAAACCCAAGATACTGCACAGTTGCCTTCCCGAACTCACTCTTCTCTAGGTTGACTGTTAGTCCTGCTTCCCTTAGTTTCTTGAAAACTTTCCTCAGGATCTTCAGATGTTCTTCCCATGTTGTAGAGTAAATGACTATGTCATCCAGATATACACCTACTCCTTCTATGGACCCTAGCAGTTGATCCATCACTCGTTGAAACGTTGCAGGTGCATTCATCAGACCAAATGGCAGAACAGTATACTGATACAGTCCAAAAGGAGTAATAAAAGCTGACAGCAATTTAGCATTCTCATCTAAGGGAATTTGATAGTATCCCTTCAACAAGTCTATCTTGGAGACAAACTTGGCTTGTCCAACATTATCAAGTAACTGATCTATAAGAGGCAAGGGATAATTGTCAGCCACACTGATGGAATTCAGTTTCCTATAATCAGTACACATCCTAAATGAGCCATCAGGTTTCTTCACTAACACACATGGAGAACTGTAGTGACTTGAACTGGGTTCTGCTAATCCATGCTGTAACAAATATTCAACTTCTTTCTTCAAAACATCTCGATGATAAGGTGATAGGCGATAAGCTCTCTGTTTGAATGGTCTGCCATCTTCTTGGATCTTGATCTCATGCTTGATCAGATCAGTACACCGAGGTACATCTGCAAACAGTTCTGTGAAGCTTCTAATCACTTCACACAACTCACCACCTTGCTCAACACTCAGATGTTTCAGTTTATCCTCCAAATTTTCCAAAATTGAAGAATTATTCATCTTGCTTTCAGCTCCCAATTCATATCCATCGTCGTCTTCTGTAGTTGAAGTTGTCTGGGTTATTGACACAGTTTCCATTTTGGTTTCTGAGAAGTAAGGTTTTAAGAGGTTTACATGTATCTTCCTTTTTCGTCTTCGTCTTTCTGGTGTTTCAATTACATAAGTTCTATCACTTAACCTCTCAATTATCTTGTAAGGACCTTGAAACTTGTTGGAAAGGGGAAATCTCTTGACAGGTAAAAACACTAACACTTGTTGACCAACACTAAAATTTCTTAGCTTAGTCTTCTTATCATATCTCCTTTTCATTTTCTCTTGACTCAGTTTCAGATTTTCTAAAGAGAATTTTCTAATCCCTTCCAATCTTTTCCTCAAGTTCTTTACATATTCTCCTTGGACTTCCACTTGATTTTCTTCCCAATTTTCTGCAAGAATTTTCAACGGTCCTCTCACTTCTCTACCAAAAATCATCTCGTTAGGTGAACAACCCATGCTTTCTTGATAAGCATTCCTAATTTCAAATAACATCAATTGTACACCAACATCCCAGTCTCTGCCTGACTCAGAACAATACTTAGTCAGCATACTTTTCAATGTCTGGTGAAACCTTTCCAAGGCTCCTTGAGTCTCTGGGTGATATGCAGTGGACAACTGTTGTTTCACTCCTAACAAGTTCATCACATCCTGAAACAGTTTGGAAGTAAAATTGGTTCCTCTATCACTTTGTACAATTTCAGGTATCCCAAACTTTGAGAAAAACTCCTCTAGTTTCTCAGCAACTATCTTGGCAGATATGTTTCTAACAGGGATTGCCTCAGGATATCCTGTCACAGGACACATCAATGTTAACAGATACTCATGACCCTTCTTCGACTTCGGCAGTGGTCCAACCATATCTATGATCACCTTGCTAAAGGGTTCTCCTCTAACTTCTATAGGTTGTAGGGGGGCTTTCTGAATGGTTTCATTTGGCTTTCCAGCTATCTGGCAGGTATGACACTCCCGACAGAACTTGCTAACATCTTTGTGAAGTCCAGGCCAGAAAAAAATATTTCATGGTCTTCTCCACAGTCTTCCTAATTCCCATATGTCCAGACTCATGAGCTACTGCTACTACTTGCTTCCTCAATGGACGTGGGATCAAAATTTGATGATATTCACCCCATTCAGCATCTCCTGGTATATCTGCAGGTCTATGCTTTCTCATCAGCATACCTTCCTTCAGATAATAACAGGTAGGAGTTTGTTGCATCTCTTCTTGATCAACAACTCTGAAAAACAGCTCAGCTAAGGATACATCCTTTTTCTGTAGGTCCATTAGCTTCTCCCTGGTCACCTGACCAACTTCAAGGGTTGAGCTCTCAATATCTGCTAACTCAGCTACTGTAGTTTCACTGTTATCTTCAGGAACGTCTTGACTACTCAGAGTCTCTTCAGGGACGACAGCTTCTTCTTGGGAAACCTCTTCTTGGTCAACATTAGGGAAACATCATTTCCTGGAACAGCTCTTCCAACCTCAAAGACCCTTCTTGAGTGGGTAAATCCTCAGTCTCTTCAATTACAGGCATAGTCCTCTTCATACTCCTAGTAGTCACACAGCTAGGAAACAGGTGGGGGTTATTCTTCTCCAAATCTACTGTAGGACTAATCCTCAATGGTTTATCTGTCACTATAGGACAAGGAACAAATGGCACACTACCAACTTCATTCCCTAACAGAACATGTACACCTTCAACAGCCAGTGAGTCCTTTACAGCAAAATCAACATCTCCTGTCACTAATTCACATGACAGGTGTAAACGGCATATAGGAGTTACCTCTTCTCCTCCTATACCCTTCAAAATAACAGAATCTCCTGTAAGATTCTCCTCCAACTGGGGGTGAGCACCACGGACTACCACACTATGGTTGCTCCCTGTATCACGTAACACCTTGACTGGTACCTGCACACTTCCTCCTGGAGTTGTCAGCGTACCCTCATAGATATATGGCTTAAAAGCCTCCAAACTGCTCAGCCACTCACTGCTTGAAGTTACATTTCCACTGGTTGCTAAACATTCAGCTTGTTTAGTCTCAGTCTTCACTGGAGCTTGACTCCTCCCCACATTGTTCTTTGTAGTCTGTTTCACCTGGTCATTTCTTACTACTTGACCAACTGGTTTGGACTGCCAATGTGTCTGATGACACTCCCAACTGAAGTGTCCTGCTCTTCCACACTTGTAGCAGACAACATTAGGCTTCTGTAATTGCCTTGCAACATTATTATATGAGGATTTTACATTAGCTTGCTGAGGGATATTACCCTGAAATGACTTGGTATTACCACTTGTAGGATTCCCATTAAATCTGCTCCTGAAATTTGGATGAGACCTAAAACCTGTGCGTTGATTCTGGTACTTGACATTATAATTTCTTCTGCTGCTGATGATATTGAAGTCCTCGCTAAGTGTAGCAGCTTTGTCAAGTTTATTCACCTCTCTCTCTCTCAGATAGGCTCTTATGTGTTCAGGAATTCCCCTAAGATATTGTTCAAGAACAACTAATTCTTCAAGATCTTCAAATGTTTTAACTTTAGCAGCCTCCAACCATCGTTTAAAACATCTTCTTACTTTGTACGCATAATCCAAGAAAGTTATCTGGTCATCCTTTCTCAAAGATCTGAATCTTTCATTATAATATTCAGTGGTCATCTGGTAAACTTGTAGCACATTGTGTTTAAGTACCTTGTACTCTTTACACTGATCAGCTGATAAGGCTAAATAGGCACTTCTTCCTTTACCAATGAGAACACTCTGTAACAAGACTGACCATTTATCCTCTGGCCATCCCATTCCTGCAGCCACTTTCTCAAAGTGATCAAAAAACTCATCTGGAGCTTCTTCTGTAAACTTTGGAATTAACTTCTGCACTCTTACTACATCAAATACAGGGTCTGAATCACCTTGAGTAGGGTTAGAAGGTGTTACGGGCAATTCAGCTGTAGCTTTCAACCTTTCCATCTCTCTCTTGTGTCTAGCTATTTCTCTTTCTTCTTCTGCTATTTTTCTTAATTCTTCAGCAGCTTTCTCTTCTTCTCTTTCTTTTCTTTCTCGTTTTTCTCTGTCTTCTTTTTCTCTTTCAGCCTGCATTTTCAGCTTAATCAAATTTCCTTCTGCTTCTAGACGTCTACGCTCTGCTTCTGTATCACTTTTCTCTTTCTTTTGCCCATGTTTATCTATAAGTTCTGCCTCAGCTGCGTTCAACAACTCTTGAGCTTCTCCGAGCTCTTCATCTATTTTACCAGAGTCCATCAATGCTTGGATTGCAATGAATTTTATTTGTGCCTTTACCATGTTGGCAGACACCTGACCACCATATGCTACTGCTATCTCACTCCACTGTGCTTTAGTCAGAGTGATTTCAGATAACTCTTGGATGGAGGGGTTTGCTAAAAACTCTTGAACATTGAAGGGCGCCATCTCTCTCAGTTAATCAACTGACAATTTAATATGACAACAATTCAACACAATAAATTGCAAAAAACAATTATATGGTCACTCTCCCAAAATGCAAAGAACAATTATATGGTCACTCTCCTCACAAAATAAAAGAACTATATGGTCACTCTCCTCATAAAATATGTCCCTAACACCACCAGTATACACCAGAGTGATATTTGTGATCTGTTTTCCCAGGGTCTTGGGCACCACTTATATATGTGACGAAGTGTCCAGTGTCTGTTCTTCAAATCAAACCTGATATCTAAGTGCTTGTCCCAGGAAGTCTAAGGCACCATTTTATATGGGGAAATGGTCCAGTCTAGTGCACCATTTATATATGGTGACCCTGGAGTGTCCAGTGTCTGTTCTTTAAATCAAACCTGGTATCTAAGTGCTTGATATTTGATTACCAAACTTACCATTTATTCAACAATTATAGTTACCTCACAAAAGCCAGACACCTGAACCCTCATCACACATACAAGACGACTGATTTCTCTAAAGGCAACAGTGATCCCTTATAAAACTTATCAATCATGAAAGAAAGCAGATAAAGTTCGTTAAACAGGTGTGAGGTAAAATCTAAGGGCATCACTCCATTAACATTATAAAAGTTCAAGTATTTCTATTTATTTCATTTCCTGGTTCGAGCTCACTTCAATTACTTGAAGGAAAACATCTCACTTACCACTCTATCCCTAATTCAAATCAAAATTACTGGTGGGTCAATGAATGAAACTCTGATATAATATTTTAAATACAAAAATTTATTTCTAAATTCAAAGATTATACATGACATTAACAGTCTCAGGGAAATTTATTATTACTTGAAAACAAAACAAAATTGGATTAAATCTGAATTAATCATCAGTCAAAATTAAATCAGAAATTAATTTATTAATTCATCAAAAATTATTCAAGAAAGATTTAAATTGTTAAATAACAAAACTTGATTGAAAGGAAATATACTGTAAGTAAATTAATTCCCACGTGTTAAACAAAATAAGGCAAATAAATCAATCATATTAAAATGTGGATACAAAAGACACAGAAATATACTCTGCAAAAGATTAAATATCAAAAATGTAAAGCAAAAATTAAGGCAATAGCAAACACATCACATATATGTATAAAAGAAAAATTCTTCAAAAGATAAAGCATAAAACATATAACACGAAAAATATTAAAAAGTGAAAAGGTATCTTTACATATAACCACTGCAGATATTATTTTCAGTGCACTAAAACCCAATAACTATATTACAATACCTTGGTACCAAATGCTTCGTGTCTTTAACCAGGCGCCGTTACACACACACTTAATAAAATACACTGTTCAGATAACTCAGACACATTTACTAAGGAATTAAACAGTTAAAGAATATGAGTGACCATCGTCTACCAAAATATCAATTACATTAAAACGGGACATTCGTAATCCCGAGAGCGAGAGAGAGAGAGAGAGAGAGAGAGAGAGAGAGAGAGAGAGAGAGAGAGAGAGAGAGAGAGACGCGGAGCGGAAAAACGCAGCTCCTTTCCACAACGCTTTTTGGTCTCTGAGTGTCGACTCCTCTGTATGGGCGTCTATCTACGTGGTAGGTCTAACCACAGTGTTTTGATCGAGTCCCAATGGAATGCATTACTTCAGCAGTTTTGAAAATACACGAACAACGACTGCCCTGTCCCATCTCTCTCTACACACCTACCGTGTCTCTCAGCTCAACGCATACGTCGTCTCTCAAACCATATAGCGTTTAACCACTAACTTTACGCTAACTCTTTTACGGCATACGCGTATCTGAAACAAAATCATACAGTACACAACAACACACAAATACATACGAGGAGATTACTGTATTATGAAAACCACAGCATAAGACTATATCTATATATATATATATATATATATATATATATATATATATATATATATATATATTTATATATATATATATATATATATATATATATATATATATATTTTATATATGTTCCTTTCTGGCAAATCATCATTCATTGATGCCAAAAGCAATTGCTAATGAAAACTGTCTTAGAGAAAAACTATGCCCTAAAAGTATATATGTATATATATACATATATACCATATATATGTATATATATACACACATACAGTATATATATATACTGTATATATATACACTGTATATATATATACATATATACTTTTAGGGCACAGTTTTTCTCTAAGACAATTTTCACTGAAAGAAATTGCTTTTGTGGCATCAATGAGTTTTTTTGCCGGAATCTTCATATCGTCGGAGTTTTTTCTGATTCTCAGGCGTCAACCTTCGGTGAAGAACACAAACTTCTTTGTTCCATTTATTGTTTTCTGTCACGACAGCTGTTTCTCCACTCTGTGGCATTTTCAAGTGACTACTGGTTTACAGTTTGAATTCACGATCATTTTGTCTCTACATGCGGATGGAAAGTAGACCTGATCTGTGATTGACCCAGAGATTAAAGGGATGAACCACTTTTAGGGTCGGAAGGTTTAGGCTTAACATGGAAAATATGAAATGGATATTCTACCGCAGCTACAAAACATTGCTTAATAGTTATGCATAAAAGGAAATTTTTTTTATTTACAAAATATGGTTATACTGTACATATTATATTTACTAAAATGAAAATATAAAATAAAAATAAAAACATATTTTGCAGATATCAACCACTTAATGCCGGCTGTGGTTCGTGTCGGGCGAAGCCTCAGGAACATACCAGGTGTTACTTGTGCTTCCCTGGCATTCAGGGGCGCGGTGTCTGGTCTGCGTTTGCTGGCACAGTCCTCTTTCTGCTGGAAGGGAGTATGTGATCTGACTCTTGCTGGATGTTAAGAGTCGGTTTTTGGATGGCGATGCTCACCGCTTCCGCTATTAAAAGGCGACCATAGTTGTTTTCTTTATGGACGACCTGAGCGCCTTCGATGAGGTCTTGTAGGGATGGCTTCCTATCATGTATATCAATGAAGTGATGGTGTATGGCCCCTTGGTTTCTGTGGGCCAGCATTCACCTCCGAAGGGTCGTAGTAGTGTGTCCGATGTAGGTATTGTTGTGAGATTTACGCATCTCCTCCGGGCATATGAATTTACACACTACGTTCGTACACATCTCCTTCGGTCTCACGGGGGCGGTGCTGTTTTTCATTATCAGGGCTGGCACTAAGTTAGGCTTACTGTATAGCCTGAGGTTAATTTTCTTGTGAGGGGCCTTAGGTGTCACGCCTCTATTAATGATTCGCTGTAGACTACGGCATTCCTCCCTGTACGCAGCCCCATAATGCAGGCGACGATAAATGATAAGGTTCTCTTCTGCCGTCGTCGTGGTCAGTTGGTAGAATTCGTCAATTTTCTTTTTAATTGCAGCTCTCAAGTTGGATGGGGCAGGGAGGGCGCTCTTCTTGGACGTGGAATGGGCAGCAGCAGCGAAGAAGGAAAGGGGTGAGGCTTTACCTCCTCCCCCCCCCGCCTTGCCTCCTTAGTTCGCTATTAACTATCTTCTGTAAGGTTGGAATAATGTCTTGCAACGGGGCTTTACTGCCGTGGATTGTACCAAGCGCGGCTGGATGAAGAACATGCTCTAGTATTCGCCTGCAAAATGCATTTTTCTTGTCCTCTGTCTGATCACTTTCTGCTACCAAACTATCATAGTCCTTCAAGAGTCGATTGACAAACTAGGGTCACTGTCTTCCCTACTCCCATCGCAGGGCTGTATGCTGCCTTCAACTCCATTCGTTCATCAACCAGGAGGGCAAAATGGAGGATCCTTTTCCTTTTAAATTCGACCCAATCTTCGGAAGAGCCATGGTCCCACCCCACCATCATTCTCCCAGCACTCCCTGTGATTTTCTGTTGGGCAACCAAACTCTTTCCTCATCAGTCTAATTTTTTGCAGCGATTTCCGCATACTTTAAAAAGGCCTTAATGGAGAGGAATCCCTCTTGGGGTCGGAAGCCATTGAATCCTGGCACGTGCCCTCCAAGGACGAATAACTTCCTCACTGGTTCTGATTGTCTACCTACTACAGGAAGAGAAGGCTGTCCCTTAATTCCCGAAGACGTAGACCCATTAACTGCACTACCGCCATTCAGAATTCCCAACGGTCTGCTACTGTCCGTTTCACTCGAGTTTGTCTGGTTCTTGCGCCACTGCCGCTTCTACTCCATGAATTCCCTCCGTAACTCTTTTTCAGATTGTCCATCTACTTCGCTATCTTCCCCAATTTCCGCCAGACTCATTTCTCCGGCTCTACTGTCCCTTTCGTCCTCTTCGTTGCTCTCGTGCGTGTATGCACTCTTACTCCTGGTATCATACGCCATTGTCTCAGATTAATAGCACTGTACGGTTAATTATCGGATTGGCATAAATGCAATGACCCACAGTTGGCTAAAAATTAATAAATTAGTGCATTGAAAAAGAGACCCCACACACCTGACACCAAAAATTATGACCCCGTCCTGAGGTCACGTGGGATTCTAATCTTATGGAATGTGCAGAAATCAAATGCATTGAACTAAATTAACACGGTAACTATAATCTAGAGAAACTTACAATGGGGCCATTATCTATTTAGTTCTAATAATTAAGAGGTGCACGATGGTAAGAGATCCGAGTAGAGGGACAGTGGAGGAACAGCAGCTGCGTGTCGTACACACCCGTCGACGCCAACGGGACAAAGTGAACTCTCCTCGGTAGGGCCGCGACACTTAGGGACATTCTCACCTTGTCTCACCTCCCACTTTAACCGCATAGTTCGAGGTCATTGGCGGATCGCTTCTATCAGGGTGCCAATGTAAGTGTCCAATGGGTGCGCATGGGGGATATTTCCTCAGAAACCATAGATGACGGTACATGGCACAGTGCCTCGTTGTTGCCTCTCTACGGTCCACGTGATTCTAAGGAATGAAGCAGGCCATGCTAAGTCCCCATTTGGAAGAATATACTATATATATATATATATATATATATATATATATATATATATATATATATATATATATATGTATGTATGGATATATATATATATATATCGACAATTGAAGAGTACTGTAGAAACTGTAGAAGAATTTTCAAGATAAAAACCAGCTCTTGAAAGAAAAGCATCCTTATTTCGTGCGACTAGCTTCGAGGACACGTTTCTCCGTCGTCAGGAAACCCAAAAATGTAGTATTTGCATGACGTCTGAAGTCTGTATATAAGATAAAGAAAATATAAGTTAGCCGCCCTTCCTTTAACCCAATTCGCCATCGCGCTGAAGAATATGACCATCCTACAAATGCGGGCTCCTTTTCAGGCCTCATCTGCAGATCGAACGAAATGGGACAGGGAGCGGTTGAGTCTCCTGACACCTTGAGAAACAAACCCATAGATGAACAAACCCTCTCTTTGTAATAATTCACCGTCTGTAGAGTTCCTGCGTCTTCAGATTTCTCTCTCTCTCTCTCTCTCTCTCTCTCTCTCTCTGCGTGTTGTTAGCTGTAACTTTTAGGTATTTTAGCTTTTCATTTTCTTTTAAGTTAGTTGGCTACATATATTTGTATTTTTATTCTTCTCTCTGACTTTCAGATTTATGCTGCTAACTTTTTTTTATCAATTTCCTGTCTACAGATCTCAAATGCAATGTGGTGATTTCCCCCTAAATTGTTCGAAGACGAGGAGTGCAAGTCTCCGAAAATAGCCGACAGAAATAAATATGCTTTCCATTCAAGTGCTGGCTTGTATCTTCCCTTTATGCACACACACACATATATATATATATATATATATTCTTATGCTGTGGTTTTCATAATACAGTAATCTCCTCGTATGTATTTGTGTGTTGTTGTGTACTGTATGATTTTGTTTCAGATACGCGTATGCCGTAAAAGAGTTAGCGTAAAGTTAGTGGTTAAACGCTATATGGTTTGAGAGGACGACGTATGCGTTGAGCTGAGAGAGCACGGTAGGTGTGTAGAGAGAGAAGGGACAGGGCAGTCGTTGTTCGTGTATTTTCAAAACTGCTGAAGTAATGCATTCCATTGGGACTCGATCAAAACACTGTGGTTAGACCTACCACGTAGATAGACGCCCATACAGAGGAGTCGACACTGAGAGACCAAAAGCGTTGTGGAAAGGAGCTGCGTTTTTCCGCTCCTCTCTCTCTCTCTCTCTCTCTCTCGCTCGCTCGCTCGGATTTTACGAATGTCCTGTTTTAACGTAATTGATATTTAGATAGACGATGGTCACTCATATTCTTTAACTGATTAATTCCTTAGTAAATGTGTCTGAGTTATCTGAACAGTGTATTTTATTAAGTGTGTGTGTAACGGCGCCTGAGTAAAAACACGAAGCAATTTGGTACCAAGGTATGGTAACATAATTACTGGTTTTAGTGCACTAAAATAATATCTGCAGTGGTTATATGTAAAGATACCTTTTCACTTTTTTAATATTTTTTCGTGTTATATGTTTTATGCTTTATCTTTTGAAGAATTTTTCTTTTATACATATATGTGATGAGTTTGCTATTGCCTTAATTTTTGCTTTACATTTTTTGATATTTAATCTTTTGCAGAGTATATTTCTGTGTCTTTTGTATCCACATTTTAATATGATTGATTTATTTGCCTTATTTTGTTTAACACGTGGGAATTAATTTACTTACAGTATATTTCCTTTCAATCAAGTTTTGTTATTTAACAATTTAAATCTTTCTTGAATAATTTTTGATGAATTAATAAATTAATTTCTGATTTAATTTTGACTGATGATTAATTCAGATTTAATCCAATTTTGTTTTGTTTCGAGTAATAATAAATTTCCCTGAGACTGTTAAATGTCATGTATAATCTTTGAATTTAGAAATAAATTTTTGTATTTAAAATATTATATCAGAGTTTCATTCATTGACCCACCAGTAATTTTGATTTGAATTAGAGATAGAGTGGTAAGTGAGATGTTTTCCTTCAAGTAATTGAAGTGAGCTCGAACCAGGGAAATGAAATAAATGGAAATATTTGAACTTTTATAATGTTAATGGAGTGATGCCCTTAGATTTTACCTCACACCTGTTTAACGAACTTAATCTGCTTTCTTTCATGATTGATAAGTTTTATAAGGGATCACTATTGCTTTTTTAGAGAAATCAGTCGTTTTGTATGTGTGATGAGGGTAAATGTGAGGTAACTATAATTGTTGAATTGGTAAGTTTGGTAATCAAATATCAAGCACTTAGATACCAGGTTTGATTTAAAGAACAGACACTGGACACTGGTCACCATATATAAATGGTGCACTAGACTGGACCATTTCCCCCATATATAAATGGTGCCTTAGACTCCAGGACAAGCATTTAGATATCAGGTTTGATTTGAAGAACAGACACTGGACACTTCTGTCACATATATAAGTGGTGCCCAAGACCCTGGGAAAACAGATCACAAATATCACTCTGGTGTATACTGGTGGTGTTAGGGACATATTTTATTAGGAGAGTGACCATATAGTTCTTTTATTTTGTGAGGAAGTGACCATATAATTGTTCTTTGCATTTTGAGAGAGTGACCATATAATTGTTTTTGCATTTTATTGTGTTGAATTGTTGTCATATTGAATTGTTAGTTGATTAACTGAAAGATGGCTCCCTTCGATGTTCAAGAGTTTTTAGCAAACCCTCCATCCAAGAGTTATCTGAAATCACTCTGACTAAAGCACAGTGGAGTGAGATAGCAGTAGCATGTGGTGGTCAGGTGTCTGCCAACATGATAAAGGCACAAATAAAATTCATTGCAATCCAAGCATTGATGGACTCTGGTAAAATAGATGAAGAGCTCGGAGATGCTCAAGAATTGTTGAACGCAGCTGAGGCAGAACTTGTAGATAAACATGAACAAAAGAAAGAGAAAAGTGATGCAGAAGCAGAGCTTAGACGTCTAGAAGCAGAAGGAAATTTGATTAAGCTGAGAATGCAGGCTGAAAGAGAAAAAATGCAGGCAGAAAGAGAAAGAGAAGACAGAGAAAAACGGGAAAGAACAGAAAGAGAAGAAGAGAAAGTTGCTGAAGAAGTAAGAGAAATAGCTAGACACAAGAGAGAGATGGAAAGGTTGAAAGCTACAGCTGAATTGCCCGTAACACCATCTAACCCTACTCAAGGTGATTCAGACCCTGTATTTGATGTAGCAAGAGTGCAGAAGTTAATTCCAAAGTTTACAGAAGAAGCTCCAGATGAGTTTTTTGATCACTTTGAAAAAGTGGCTGCAGGAATGGGATGGCCAGAGGATAAATGGTCAGTTTGTTGCAGAGTGTTCTCATTGGTAAAGGAAGAAGTGCCTATTTAGCCTTATCAGCTGATCAGTGTAAAGAGTACAAGGTACTCAAACACAATGTGCTACAAGTTTACCAGATGACCACTGAATATTATAATGAAAGATTCAGATCTTTGAGAAAGGATGACCAGATAACTTTCTTGGATTATGCGTACAAAGTAAGAAGATGTTTTAAACGATGGTTGGAGGCTGCTAAAGTTAAAACATTTGAAGATCTTGAAGAATTAGTTGTCCTTGAACAATATCTTAGGGGAATTCCTGAACACATAAGAGCCTATCTGAGAGAGAGAGAGGTGAATAAACTTGACAAAGCTGCTACACTTAGCGAGGATTTCAATATCATCAGCAGCAGAAGGAACTATAATGTCAAGTACCAGAATCAACGCACAGGTTTTAGGTCTCACCCAAATTTCAGGAGCAGATTTAATGGGAATCCTACAAGTGGTAATACCAAGTCATTTCAGGGTAATATCCCTCAGCAAGCTAATGTAAAATCCTCATATAATAATATTGCAAGGCAATTACAGAAGCCTAATGTTGTCTGCTACAAGTGTGGAAGAGCAGGACACTTCAGTCGGGAGTGTCATCAGACACATTGGCAGTCCAAACCAGTTGGTCAAGTAGTAAGAAATGACCAGGTGAAACAGACTACAAAGAACAATGTGGGGAGGAGTCAAGCTCCAGTGAAGACTGAGACTAAACAAGCTGAATGTTTAGCAACCAGTGGAAATGTAACTTCAAGCAGTGAGTGGCTGAGCAGTTTGGAGGCTTTTAAGCCATATATCTATGAGGGTACGCTGACAACTCCAGGAGGAAGTGTGCAGGTACCAGTCAAGGTGTTACGTGATACAGGGAGCAACCATAGTGTGGTAGTCCGTGGTGCTCACTCCCAGTTGGAGGAGAATCTTACAGGAGATTCTGTTATTTTGAAGGGTATAGGAGGAGAAGAGGTAACTCCTATATGCTGCTTACACCTGTCATGTGAATTAGTGACAGGAGATGTTGATTTTGCTGTAAAGGACACACTGGCTGTTGAAGGTGTACATGTTCTGTTAGGGAATGAAGTTGGTAGTGTGCCATTTGTTCCTTGTCCTATAGTGACAGATAAACCATTGAGGATTAGTCCTAGCTGTGTGACTACTAGGAGTATGAAGAGGACTATGCCTGCAAGTGAAGAGACTGAGGATTTACCCACTCGAGAAGGATCTTTGAGCTTGGAAGAGCTGTTCCAGGGAAATGATGTTTCCCCTAATGTTGACCAAGAAGAGGTTTCCCAAGAAGAAGCTGTCGTCCCTGAAGAGACTCTGAGTAGTCAAGACGTTCCTGAAGATAACAGTGAAACTACAGTAGCTGAGTTAGCAGATATTGAGAGCTCAACCCTTGAAGTTGGTCAGGTGACAAGGGAGAAGCTAATGGACCTACAGAAGAAGGATGTATCCTTAGCTGAGTTGTTTTTCAGAGTTGTTGATCAAGAAGAGATGCAACAGACTCCTACCTGTTATTATCTGAAGGAAGGTTTGCTGATGAGGAAGCATAGACCTGCAGATATACCAGGAGATGCTGAATGGGGTGAATATCATCAAATTTTGATCCCACGTCCATTGAGGAAGCAAGTAGTAGCAGTAGCTCATGAGTCTGGACATATGGGAATTAGGAAGACTGTGGAGAAGACCATGAAATATTTTTTCTGGCCTGGACTTCACAAAGATGTTAGCAAGTTCTGTCGGGAGTGTCATACCTGCCAGATACCTGGAAAGCCAAATGAAACCATTCAGAAAGCCCCCCTACAGCCTATAGAAGTTAGAGGAGAACCCTTTAGCAAGGTGATTATAGATATGGTTGGACCACTGCCGAAGACGAAGAAGGGTCATGAGTATCTGTTAACATTGATGTGTCCTGTGACAAGATATCCTGAGGCAATCCCTGTTAGAAACATATCTGCTAAGATAGTTGCTGAGAAACTAGTGGAGTTTTTCTCAAAGTTTGGGATACCTGAAATTGTACAAAGTGATAGAGGAACCAATTTTACTTCCAAACTGTTTCAGGATGTGATGAACTTGTTAGGAGTGAAACAACAGTTGTCCACTGCATATCACCCAGAGACTCAAGGAGCCTTGGAAAGGTTTCACCAGACATTGAAAAGTATGCTGACTAAGTATTGTTCTGAGTCAGGCAGAGACTGGGATGTTGGTGTACAATTGATGTTATTTGAAATTAGGAATGCTTATCAAGAAAGCATGGGTTGTTCACCTAACGAGATGATTTTTGGTAGAGAAGTGAGAGGACCGTTGAAAATTCTTGCAGAAAATTGGGAAGAAAATCAAGTGGAAATC
Organism: Macrobrachium rosenbergii; assembly: GCF_040412425.1. Classification (NCBI taxonomy): domain Eukaryota; kingdom Metazoa; phylum Arthropoda; class Malacostraca; order Decapoda; family Palaemonidae; genus Macrobrachium; species Macrobrachium rosenbergii. The sequence continues at coordinate 35,424,653 of NC_089788.1, forward strand.
CAAGGAGAGTATGTAAAGAACTTGAGGAAAAGATTGAAGGGATTAGAAAATTCTCTTTAGAAAATCTGAAACTGAGTCAAGAGAAAATGAAAAGGAGATATGATAAGAAGACTAAGCTAAGAAGTTTTAGTGTTGGTCAACAAGTGTTAGTGTTTTTACCTGTCAAGAGATTTCCCCTTCCCAACAAGTTTCAAGGTCCTTATAAGATAATTGAGAGGTTAAGTGATAGAACTTATGTAATTGAAACACCAGAAAGACGAAGACGAAAAAGGAAGATACATGTAAACCTCTTAAAACCTTACTTCTCAGAAACCAAAATGGAAACTGTGTCAATAACCCAGACAACTTCAACTACAGAAGACGACGATGGATATGAATTGGGAGCTGAAAGCAAGATGAATAATTCTTCAATTTTGGAAAATTTGGAGGATAAACTGAAACATCTGAGTGTTGAGCAAGGTGGTGAGTTGTGTGGAGTGATTAGAAACTTCACAGAACTGTTTGCAGATGTACCTAGGCGTACTGATCTGATCAAGCATGAGATCAAGATCCAAGAAGATGGCAGACCATTCAAACAGAGAGCTTATCGCCTATCACCTTATCATCGAGATGTTTTGAAGAAAGAAGTTGAATATTTGTTACAGCATGGATTAGCAGAACCCAGTTCAAGTCACTACAGTTCTCCATGTGTGTTAGTGAAGAAACCTGATGGCTCATTTAGGATGTGTACTGATTATAGGAAACTGAATTCCATCAGTGTGGCTGACAATTATCCCTTGCCTCTTATAGATCAGTTACTTGATAATGTTGGACAAGCCAAGTTTGTCTCCAAGATAGACTTGTTGAAGGGATACTATCAAATTCCCTTAGATGAGAGTGCTAAATTGCTGTCAGCTTTTATTACTCCTTTTGGACTGTATCAGTATACTGTTCTGCCATTTGGTCTGATGAATGCACCTGCAACGTTTCAACGAGTGATGGATCAACTGCTAGGGTCCATAGAAGGAGTAGGTGTATATCTGGATGACATAGTCATTTACTCTACAACATGGGAAGAACATCTGAAGATCCTGAGGAAAGTTTTCAAGAAACTAAGGGAAGCAGGACTAACAGTCAACCTAGAGAAGAGTGAGTTCGGGAAGGCAACTGTGCAGTATCTTGGGTTTGAAGTTGGGAAAGGCCTTCTCGCTCCAGTAAACGTTAATGTAGAGGGTATCCATAAGGCTACCCCACCTACTACTAGAAAACAGTTACAGAGATTTTTGGGCATGGCAGGATTCTATCGGCGTTTCTGCCCTGAATTTCTCAGCTGTAGTAGCCCCCTTAACAGACTTAACTAGTCCCAAAGCTAAGTTTGTTTGGACTACAGAATGTCAAGAATCCTTTGAGAAGGTAAAAGCCATTTTAACTTCAAGACCAGTTCTTCGGGCTCCAGACTTCAATAAGAAATTTGTGATACAAGTTGATGCCTCTGACTGTGGAATTGAGCTGTACTGCTTCAAGAAGATGAAAGTGAACTTTTGCATCCCGTATGTTTCATGTCTTGAAACTGAAAAAGCATCAGAAAGTGTATTCCACGATAGAAAAAGAAACTCTAGCCTTAATCACAGCATTGAAAAAGTTTGAAGTGTATGTGAACAGACCTAGGAATGAAGAAATTTTAGTGCTGTCTGACCACAATCCGCTCATTTTTTTACAGCGGATCAAGAATCACAACCAGAGACTCACTCGGTGGTCTCTGTGCTTGCAACCCTATAATATTAAGATGCAGCATATCTCGGGTAAGAACAACGTGGTTGCTGATTACTTATCCCGTTGTGAATCGTTGATTCAACCCGGGATAACCAATCTTCTTGGGGAGGAGTCTTATGCTGTGGTTTTCATAATACAGTAATCTCCTCGTATGTATTTGTGTGTTGTTGTGTACTGTATGATTTTGTTTCAGATACGCGTATGCCGTAAAAGAGTTAGCGTAAAGTTAGTGGTTAAACGCTATATGGTTTGAGAGGATGACGTATGCATTGAGCTGAGAGAGCACGGTAGGTGTGTAGAGAGAGAAGGGACAGGGCAGTCGTTGTTCGTGTATTTTCAAAACTGCTGAAGTAATGCATTCCATTGGGACTCGATCAAAACCCTGTGGTTAGACCTACCACGTAGATAGACGCCCATACAGAGGAGTCGACACTGAGAGACCAAAAAGCGTTGTGGAAAGGAGCTGCGTTTTTCCGCTCCGCGTCTCTCTCTCTCTCTCTCGCTCGCTCTCGGGATTTTACGAATGTCCTGTTTTAACGTAATTGATATTTAGATAGACGATGGTCACTCATATTCTTTAACTGATTAATTCCTTAGTAAATGTGTCTGAGTTATCTGAACAGTGTATTTTATTAAGTGTGTGTGTAACGGCGCCTGAGTAAAAACACGAAGCAATTTGGTACCAAGGTATGGTAACATAATTACTGGTTTTAGTGCACTAAAATAATATCTGCAGTGGTTATATGTAAAGATACCTTTTCACTTTTTTAATATTTTTTTCGTGTTATATGTTTTATGCTTTATCTTTTGAAGAATTTTTCTTTTATACATATATGTGATGAGTTTGCTATTGCCTTAATTTTTGCTTTACATTTTTTGATATTTAATCTTTTGCAGAGTATATTTCTGTGTCTTTTGTATCCACATTTTAATATGATTGATTTATTTGCCTTATTTTGTTTAACACGTGGGAATTAATTTACTTACAGTATATTTCCTTTCAATCAAGTTTTGTTATTTAACAATTTAAATCTTTCTTGAATAATTTTTGATGAATTAATAAATTAATTTCTGATTTAATTTTGACTGATGATTAATTCAGATTTAATCCAATTTTGTTTTGTTTTCGAGTAATAATAGATTTCCTGAGACTGTTAAATGTCATGTATAATCTTTGAATTTAGAAATAAATTTTTGTATTTAAAATATTATATCAGAGTTTCATTCATTGACCCACCAGTAATTTTGATTTGAATTAGAGATAGAGTGGTAAGTGAGATGTTTTCCTTCAAGTAATTGAAGTGAGCTCGAACCAGGGAAATGAAATAAATGGAAATATTTGAACTTTTATAATGTTAATGGAGTGATGCCCTTAGATTTTACCTCACACCTGTTTAACGAACTTAATCTGCTTTCTTTCATGATTGATAAGTTTTACAAGGGATCACTGTTGCCTTTAGAGAAATCAGTCGTCTTTTATGTGTGATGAGGGTTCAGGTGTCTGGCTTTTGTGAGGTAACTATAATTGTTGAATAAATGGTAAGTTTGGTAATCAAATATCAAGCACTTAGATACCAGGTTTGATTTAAAGAACAGACACTGGACACTCCGGGGTCACCATATATAAATGGTGCACTAGACTGGACCATTTCCCCATATATAAATGGTGCCTTAGACTTCTGGGACAAGCACTTAGATATCAGGTTTGATTTGAAGAACAGACACTGGACACTTCTGTCACAATATATATATATATATATATATATATATATATATATATATATATATATATATATATATATATATATATATATATATATATATATATATATATATATATATATATATATATATATATATGTGTGTGTGTGTGTGTGTGTGTATATATATCTGTGTGTGTATAGACATACAGATAGATAGATACATTATATATATATATATATACATATATATATATATATATATATATATATATATATATATATATATATATATATATATATATATGTGTGTGTGTGTGTGTGTGTGTGTGTGTCTATGTATATATGGAATATTTATAAATATATATATATATATATATATATATATATATATATATATATATATATATATATATATATATATATACATATAGATATATATATGTATATATATAATATATATACATATATATACTGTATATATATATACTGTATATGTATGTATGTAGGAGAACTTTGCAACTCTTCACTTCACACTTCCAATAAATTTTTTATCCATCCACGGGCGCTCTGAACGTTACGAGACATGGTTATATACTGCCAGGAGTTCGGATGCAACTGCTAAATGTTACTTATATACTTGAATAAAAAAAAATATGTAAACTAAGCCATCAACTTACGAAGCAATCAAATTATGTCATTTCCATTTCCTAAATAGGGTAATTGCCTTAAGCTATTTAAAAAAATATACTTCCTAAATGCACTCTGCTTATTTTGGGTGTCAAATTACTGGGTGTTGACGAAACCGGGTTTCAGTTTACTGGGAGTGAAATTACAGGGTCAAAGTTCTGGGAGTCTACATACTGGCACTATATATATATATATATATATATATGTATATATATATATATATATATATATATATATATATATATATATATATATATATATATATATATATATATATATATATATATATATATATATATATATATATATATATATATATATATATATATATATATATATATATATATATATATATGTGTGTGTGTGTGTGTGTATGTGTGTGTGTGTGTGTGATATAGATATAGATATATATATACAATATATATATATATATATATATATATATATATATTACTGCAAAGTTGTCGTTCTCCAACCATCCTTTGATTTGAGTCCACCTGGTGACAGATTGCTTATCACTCCTACATTATCCTCCGGTGTTCATTGCAGAAGTTGAGTGAATTGAATGACGGTTGTGGCTTGGTGTTTGTGAATATAAAGGTCACATTGTATATGACAAAAATTCATATACATACAGTATATATATATATATATATATATATATATATATATATATATATATATATATATATATATATATATATATAAATATATATATATATATATATATATATATATATATATATATATATATATATATATATATATATATATATATATATGTGTGTGTGTGTGTGTGTGTGTGTGTGTGTGTGTGTGTGTGTTGTCAGTATGTTGGCCTTGTTGATTTATTTTATCTAATCTAATTGTATTTATGTAAGTTTTGTTTTAAGCTGCTTTGGCAGTATTCTGCAAGATGTCCAGTTTCCCCCTCACCAGCCCTTCGCTTGTTTTCCTGATGTTACAATTTTGTTTTTCTTTTCAAGCAACGCAGTCCGTACCCGCCTCTTTGAGAGGTATTGTCGTTGGTCCAGTGATGTTGGGCAGCTAGTCTGTTCTGAGGCACCTCCTCAAGGCGTTTTGGATTGTTAGCTGTAGCTGACTGCAACTATTATTGGCCTGGTTGCTGCTGCTTTTTGCCCTCTGCCTCTGACGTGGGGAACACCTGCCCAGGTTTAATTGCTGTCACGTTTTGGACTGTCCTTCCGTTACTTGAAGGGATTTTCGCATATCCCCTTCGCCTCCGGCCCAGTTATTACTGCCTGGGGGACCTCGCCTTTCTATGGCAAGGTGTCGCTATTATATAAGTGAGATTACGGCGCTTGTGGGCATCACGACTGTCGTTGGGGCCCCTTTATCCCTGCATACCTGGGCTTTACTCCAGGCGTGGAGGTTAATTGAAATTATTGAGGAGATCACGACATCATAATAAAGGCCTCATTACAATATTTTACCTAATTTGTAAGGTCGTTTGGTTATTCTTTCTTATTTACTTTCTCCTGCTATCTGGAACCCCAGTGTTAGTGTAGATCTGTTGTTTTCTTTTTGTAATAGTGTAATTGTTTTGGGTATTATTGTGTAAGGGTATCTGTGTTTTTGTATATTTATGTATTAAGAGGTTGAGGTGTTATTTCTGTCTAGTGTTTATGTACTAAATATTATGTGGTTTTTGTCAGTGTTTGTTTGTCTTCTTGAATCAGTTTTCACACTCTGGTATTTGTGTGCACGATTCCACCCATTGCTCTCTGGTGAAGATTGGTGTTTAAAGATTTGGAAGTGTTTATGGTGTGATGGTTAAAGAGGCAATTACAATACACACACACATACATTTATATAAATTTCATCAAATACACTGTGGCTTATTGTGTTTTCAAATACTGAGCCACAAATACAGTTTAATATCCAATACACTGAACCTTAAAAATATGTTCAGCGGAATTGATGTCACTTAATACCCGACTTGATAACCGGGTGGTCAAAGTCACAATCTATAGTTGTTTCTAAACCTGGCAAAGGTTCGAATCCTGCCCGGGGAGTCGAAGTACTTATCAGTTATAATTCCCCTTCGGTGTAAGATGTTCCCGCGGTATGTTAAAGGATATTAAATGATATTTGTGGCCTTATTTACATATATTTATATATATACACACATATATATATACATATATATATATATATATATATATATATATATATATATATATATATATATATATATATATATATATATATATATATATATATATATATATATATATATATATATATATATATATGTGTGTGTGTGTGTGTGTGTGTGTATGTTATATATATATAATCATAACTGGACTTCCACCTAACATAATCATTCTCACCACCGTTACAACTTCTCTATTATTATTATTATTATTATTATTATTATTATTATTATTCTCCAGCCAGGTGATGTCATTGTCTTCCACATGAGAACTGTCCATGGAGCAGCCGGCAACAGTTCGTCAACAAATCACCGACGGGTATTATCATCACGATGGTTAGGTAAGAGCAATAAGCCAAGGTCTGACCTTCGCATAACTGAAACTATTTTAATGAACTTCATGAAGGTTTGTGAAGTTTTATAATATTCTGAACCTTGTGAACTCTTTGGAATCAAATTTCATTTGATTGTTGTCAGAGCAAATATCAACTTGTTTTCCATGTCTATACCTATCTATCTGTCTACTCATCTATATATATATATATATATATATATATATATATATATATATATATATATATATATGTGTGTGTGTGTGTGTGTGTGTGTGTGTATGTGTGTGTGTGTGTGTGTATGTGTGCATATATATATATATATATATATATATATATATATATATATATATATATATATACATATATATATATATATTATATATATATATATATATATATATATATATATATATATATATATAATGTGTGTGTGTGTGTGTTAAATGACCCTATCCCCAGGTCAAATAGGGCCATCTTTTATTGCTGTTTATGTTTTAAGAACAGAATCAGACATCTTACTTTTCTAAGACGTCTCTGGTAGCAGTGGCTCCCTGGGTCAGCAAATTCCTTCTACCTCTTCGTCTTCTCTCACTGAACCTATTCTTAACAAAGGCCTACTGGAATTAAACACTGACGTACAAAAGTAGACTTTATTTGCAAATTTAATGAGAGTGATTCAGCAAAAGTTACGATCATGAAATGGAGTAAATTCCACCCCCTATAAAAGGAAATCATCACAAGAGGAAATCCTGATTCACAAACATTCAGGTTAATACTTCTAAACCAGCTAATACTAGTGACTAACACCCTGGTCACCAAACAAGTAATAAGGTCATAATTATTCTAGACCACAATAAATGTCATATATTATGTAAAAGAACAACACCACTTCCAAATATATTCGTCCTCACAAGACGAACCCAGAATTCCTGTTAAAAGAAACATATCAGTATATTAAAACCTGAAATGGTGTTAAAATACATGAGTATTCAGAACAGAAAAATGCGCATTGGAAACAGAGTGGGAAAATGCATCATGGAGACATAGTGGAATTCCACTGCAGCACAACTAGGTCTTTCCAAAAAAAATGTCTGGAAAAGATATGTGTTCATGAATTATTGTAATCACTTTCCTATGGCCCAGATAAGGTGTCGTCACGGTGGTGTTCTTTAAACTTCACAAGGCAAAACCCACACCAGCCACCAAAACCGAAGTCCTGCTGTGAGTCACTGTTCCTCTGATAATATACCATTTGGGGGTGCAACACACATATGCACTCACACAATCATTTCTTCCGGAAATGTGATGACCCCAGGTCAATGTTCAATCACGCTGTCTCTATGCACATAAATCATGATCAAAAGCTCTCTGTATCCAACTGTGCAAACCTCTGAGTCAACACAAATGCACCTGCAGTGGAAGTACACTGACAGGCCAGCACATAGTTCTTCCAGAGTCATCCAAGACTATATATATATATATATATATATATATATATATATATATATATATATATATATATATATATATATATATATATATATATATATATATATATATATATAAATTATATACTTATATATATATGACCTGATTCTTGGTTATATATAGGTTCTACCAGTACAAATGAAATGCGTAAGATACAATTAACACATGTGTACTTTCCTTAATAGTTACACAGGGCCCTGTTGCTAATATTATGCTACTTGATTATGCAATTATAGTTGGAGGGTACTCGGAGGTGACACGTGCCGATCACTGTCTTATAAAAGCTCCCAACCTATCGACTGCTAAACCCTTAATGACCATTAACTTTTCAAAATGAACTTGCTTAGGTCATATGCCTCAGCTGATTGGACTCCTGTAATCGAAAGGAGCCAATAAGGATCTTCGATGTATGGTACTCATTTGAATTGCCCACGCCAAACCCCAACAATCGTATGGCGTTTAACGAATCAGCAGTATCCGTTCATTACTCTCTAATCACAAAGACATGCAGACAACTAGCAGATTTTCTGTTAGGTCTCAAACATGAATTTCTATATAGATCAGTTCACCACTCCCCCCTAAAAGTTCTGCTTCTCTCAGGACTCAGAACACTATTTTTTTCTTTAATTTCTCTGCTTTTTGTGCACTGCCGTTTGAGTACCATACCTCCCGACATATGTTATCAACAACTCATGCAGAAACAAAAACTAAAACTTAGCAAACCAGGGTCAAATTGCGTGGTTACAATTGGAAATTTACAGTGTTATGAATTCCACGCATCACATTGCTATGAATTTTTTTTAATAAAAAAAAAAAGAGACATAGGATCAATGGAATAATAATTTTTAGCTCCACACATTAATACACACAATTTTCTTAGAATTGGATTGTAATAACCTGCAGTTCAGATAATCAAAACAAGGCAAAAACCAGATTACTGTCAATCATCAAGACAAAATAATATGGTAAAAATCACTGAAATTGAATAAAAAGAACAAATAACATCAAATAGACATGAATAAAATCTACCACAAAAAGTTAAATGAAAGATCATGGAATGCAAGTACACAGACACGTTTATGATGTTTTCTTTTCACAACAGCACATGACACCAATATTTGTAACCTTCGTCTGCATGCACATTGGGTGCACTGTTAATGATCCCCAGACATGCTTGCACACCAGCCTCACTCTCCTCCCCAAGACAGCCAGGCAGACCCGGAAAAGGGGGTACTGGCTTATTCAGGTGCCACATCAAGACATCTTCTTCGATGGAATGCATGTGTGATAAGTGGTACTCGCTGGATTACTGTGGTGTTGTTTTTAATTTCTTTCACACAATACGGTCCTAAGTAGGCCGATTCGAGTTTATGTTTCCTCGGTTGCAGCCTTTTCAGGTAGATTCTGTCCCCTGTTTGTACCTTAGACGTTTGCGTGCGGAGTGGCTGATCATATTTCATCTGATACTTTTCATCTGTCCTCAACTAAAGCGTCTGCATTGTCTGAAACACTCTTCGGGTCAGATTACAGAAATCACCCGGTATTGTTCGACACTACGTAACGGTAAAGTTCTAGGGTCCATGATCACAGTATACGGCAATGAAGGGTCCTGTCCATACACTAAAAAATATGGGGTATCTCTTATGGAGCCGTTATATGCTGTATTACGTGCAAGTTCCGCCATTGGTAACATCTCTACTCACTCATTTGGACTGTCTGCTACTAAATATTTCAAAATATTTGTTACTGCTCTGCTATGGGATTCAACTAAACCATTAGCTGAAGGCCAGTAAGATGCGATCGTGAAAAGGTCTACATTCAGCATTTTTGTTAGGTCTTTTATTACTTCGTTAATAACTTCACGTCCATTGTCACTGATTAATGTACGGGGACAGCTGAACTTCACTATAAATGAACACAAGGCTCTGGCAACTGATATCGCAGATTTATCCACCATCGCATACGTGTGCGTATACCACGTGAACGCATCCACCATCACACACAAACCTGAAATGCCCGTCCCCTGGGGGAAAGGGTCCCACAACATCAATGTATACTCTGGCAAAGTTGATTGGCTCCACTGGCCACATTCGAGCCTTCGAAATAGTATGTCTATGGGTTTTCATGGTATTACAGATGTGGTACTGGGAGATGAATTTTACAATGTCTTTTTTTATCCCTACCCAAAAAAAAGAATTCTCGTGCCCTCTTGAGGGACCTTTCTATACCTATATGTCCTGCGTAGGGACTTCCATGTATCATGTGGATGGCTTTCTCTACCAAAGAGGGAGGAAGGACGACCCGAGATCGGATATCGCCCAGTCTCTTTTCATATTTACAAAGTAAGATATCTCCTTCAAGGAGGAACATATCTATAGGCACCGTTAGGAAATCGGGAAACTCATTACTCGCACCCCTTACGTAAGTCTTAACCTGTTCAATCCAGGGTTCGAACTTTGACCCCTCATCACCCCTTCCACACTCCAACCAAACAAATCAGTCACACTCTCTCTCTCACTCTCAGTGCAACCGCTTGCTAACCCTCCTGGAGGATCAGCTTTCTCGTTCTCACAGCTGGTTCGATTCGCACCCCTTCTCTCCCTCCCCAACTCTTTAGTTGCCGAGTTATTCCTACTTTCTAAATCGGGTGCCTCTGAAGCATGCAAGTGTTTCTTTCGTCGTTGTTCCTCTCTTTGCTGCTCGGGTTGTAACTCCCATTATGGCACTCCTGGAAAGAGAGAGCATCAGCTACTTTATTTGTTTTCCCTGCTATATGTTCAATTCCCAAAATATCAATCTCTAACGGCCGCTCGATCCAACAAGCATGGCGAGTGGTTAAATCCCCTTTCTTGAATAAATCGCTCAATGGGCGATGATCTGTATTTATTTTGACTTTATGCCCCAGCAAAAGTAGCAATGTCTCTCCAGCATCCATAGAATCGCCAATGCCTCTCTATCGAAGGTACTGTAATTCTTCTCTGGCCCTTTTAATGCTTGTGATGCATCATCAACTTGGGAAATTACTCCCCAATAGCTATACTGCTCGCGTGGTTGTTACTAGAAATGGTCGATCGAACTTTGCATAAGCTAACAGTTCATTAATTTTTGAAAAGCTATTTTTTCCTCCTGTCCCCGATGAGAATCAGACGGTTTCCTCAGTAAATCTAGTGGTCCCGCTATTTTACCAAAACCTTCTATGAACTTATGATGTTGCCTGCGAGCCCGAGGAAACTGGCTACTTCTTTTGCATTCTTCACTTGGGGAAATTCTTTAATTGCTGCTACTTTATCTGCACAAGGCTTAAGGCCTTCAGCTGTTACGATGTGCCCCAAAAATTCAACTTCTTGCTGAAAGATTTTACATTTGGTTAGATTAATTTTCATACCATGTCGCTTTAAAGCTTCTAAGACTTCAATAATGTTCTTCTTATGTTCTTCAACTGTAGCCCCTATTATGATTATGTCATCTAAGTATACAAACACGCTATACCACAATAGCAAAGCTAATACGGACATCTTTACCCGTGAAAAATGCGCAGGAGCGTTCTTTGCTCCAAAAGGAAGGTAATTGTATTCAAACAACTGATCATTAGCTATAAAAGCTGTCTTTTCTTTGCTACTCTCGTCTATAGGTATTTGATGATAACCTGAATTTAAATCCAAGGTGGTGAAGAATTTACTATCTCTGACTTTAATCAACAATCCTTCGATAGAGGGCACTGGAAATGCATTGTCTTTTGTGATACTATTCAACTTTCTATAATCAACATAGCCTAAGAGAGCCATTCATCTTTTTAACCATCAAGATTGGCGAGGCCCAGGGAGATTCACTTTCCCTAATTTTCCCTCGTTCCCTTAATTTATTAATTTCGTTCTCCACTTCCCACTGATAAAAAACTGGAATTCTATACGGCTTAGATCTTATGGGTGGTTGATTCCCAGTCTCTATATCAAAAGGAAAATGATTTATTCTGCCTGGGGTTTCGTCGCCAATTGCGATTGCATATTGATAACTTTCTATAATTTCCTTGACAATATTTTAATAAGTAACAGGGGTAGACCCAGCAGCTGTTCGTAGGAGTCTATCCAGACGTTCTTCACAGTGACCCTGATGTGTGCTACTCAAGGTCGTGAGTGTGTGAGAAGCATCTGCTATTTCACAAGGTTTAAGGTCGCACATCGATCCACTGTCTAATATGATACGCTGATCACTAACATTAATAAATGGCACATTAACCTCGCCGTGTATTACCTCTCCCAGACTCAGAATGATGAAATCTTCCTATTTCTGATGGGGTCTGATCATAACTAGGGTGCCTTCCGGTAAGTTACTTGCGGGTGTCACGGTGAGATGAGAGGGTCAGGGGTGGTGCCACATCTCCCGCCTCTGGGGAGGCGGGTACTTCTCCCCCACCACCCTTCGACCTTAGGGAGACTCTTAGGCACCTTGGTCTCTCCCCCTCTGTGGGGATTCGTTGTCCTTTTAAACATACAGTACTTCGATCCCCTTCCCGTCCATGCCAGCTATTATTATTTCGTTCCTATCCACAAAATCAGTTCCTAAAATAACTGAAATTCCTTCTACTTGTGATGGTGGTACTGCATAGAAGGAATGTGTCACTACTCACCCATTGATGGTCACCTGCTGCTTCACGGTCCTCTGGGTTACCATCTGATGGCCGCCTGCTCTACTTAAAACTACAGTAAACAACCTTTCATAGGCTGCACCAACCCTGTCACTAGGTGTTCTTCTAACAAAAACACACTTGCGCCGGTGTCGATCAATGCCCTTCCTTGTCGCTTTCGCACCCATATTTGCACAATCGGCACCGCTACTTCCTTTGCGGATTGAGGGCAGCCGACAGTTGGTGGAGAGCTTTCCACTACTTCTCGGGGGGTTGGTTGACTCCCCTCACTCCCCAACAAGGCGTCCCTTGCTCTTCCGGGGGCACAGTCGTTGTTTGGACCTGATGAGGGTGTAGTCGGGGGTCCTCCCAACTCCTCCTCCACTCTGCCTTCCCCTTCCTCTTCTTGGTGTAGGGGGGAGGAGTGTTGTTCCTCTGGCCGTCGTCGTTTTTTGAACAAGCGTTCACGAGGTGGTCTGTTGCATTGCATCGAAAACAACATCGCGGCTTACTGAGAGAGGGGCACTGGGCCTTCATGTGGCCGTCACTTCCACATCCCCAGCAACGGCCAACCATCTTATTCCTGGCTGGTTTCCTTGGGTGCATGACCCTGTCCCCTGGATTGTGGGTGAGGCTGGCTGAGGACTCGCTTGGTCAGGTTGTTTAACCGTTGCAGCAAATGCTTGGGAGGTGACCTGCCCCCTCCCCCTTGCTTGCTGATGTTGTTCATGGTCTAACAGAAGTTGAACCTTCGTCGGCAAGGCTTTTAAGGTCCTCTCATCGCCAATAAGGAATCCCACTATGGAGGTGGGAAAAATTCGCCTCAGCATGCGTAGGCAGAGGGCTTCTTTTCCCTCTACAGTCTGGTCTCTTTCAGGGGTGAGCGACTCATAGTCTTCACCCGCTCGATTACAGAATGCTGAAATCGACTCTCCCAACCGCCAACATGGGGTCGTAGGCTTCCATTAGTTCCGTCTTCTCTTCTCGGTGTATGTAGGGCAAGCTGGGAGGTAAGCTCTTCGTTGGGTGAGTCGGTAGAGATGTGGACTGGCACTCGCTGGGCTGGAGTTCGATTCCCCGGCTGGCTGATGAAGAGTTAGAGGAATTTATTTCTGGTGATAGAAATTCATTTCTTGCTATAATGTGGTTCGGATTCCACAATAAGCTGTAGGTCCCGTTGCTAAGTAACCAATTGGTTCTTAGCCACGTAAAATAAGTCTAATCCTTCGGGCCAGCCCTCTCTAGGAGAGCTGTTAATCAGCTCAGTGGTCTGGTAAAACGAAGGTATACTTTTTTTTTGAGTGAGGTGTTTTTTAAAAGTACCCCAGTCTGCGGAATGACTGGCGTCCCAACTCCTGATTTGCCGTGCTGCACTCCCGGTCACTTTTTGTTTTGTTTGCACAATTTTTTCTCTGTCTGTCCAGCCTACTGTGACGTTTTCAATACACTTTATGGTCTCAATCGAAAGGAAACCTTTACCAGTGCGTGAGTTATCAAACTCAGGCACTGATCCATCTAGCACTGGCAGTTTTTTTTATTTTCTCGACTGATCGCAATTGCTGGGATGACGCGGCGTCAGTCGAAATTGTGGATGGGTCGACAGGCTTTTTATTTTGTATTTCATTTGTTAATTTGTGCAACTCTTTTAATGCACGTTGGATATTTGTTGACAGCTCTTTCACACTGTCCTCTTCCTTGGCACTATCATTGTTAGCACTGGTACTGTTAGTACTGGCAGTCTGGCACTCCTGCCGTCGCGCTCCGATTTTCGAGTTTGCATTGTTTATTTCACCTTCACAATTACGCTGTGAATTATTATGTACTGGCAACACCCCGTGACTGACACCAAAAATATGACCTGATTCTCAGCCATAGATAGGTTCTACCAGTACAAATGAAACGCGTAAAATACAATGAACACGTGTACTTTCCTTAATAGTTACACAGGGCCCTGTTGCTAATATTACGTTACTTAATTAAGCAATTGTAGTTGGAAGGTATTCGGAGGTGACACGCGCCGATCAGTGTCTTATAGATGCTCCACAACCCGTCGGCCGTCAAACCCTTACTGACTATTAACTTCAAACTGAACTTGCTTAGGTCATAGACCTCAGCTGATTGGTCTCTTATAATCGAAAGGAACCAATAAGGATCTTCGATGTATGGCACTCATTTGAATTGCCCACTCCAAACCCCAACGATTGTAAGGCATTTGACAAATCAGCAGTATCTGTTCGTTACTCTCTGACAACAAAGACGTGCAACAACTAGCAGATTTTCTGTTACGTCTCAAACATGAATTTCTATATAAATCAGTTCATATAAATATATATATATATATATATATATATATATATATATATATATATATATATATATGAATGTCTTTTCCTGTAATACTACAGTGTAATATGAATATATATATATATATATATATATATATATATATATATATATATATATATATATATATATATATATATATATATAAATTATAGCATATGTGTGTGGGTATGTAAATTTTAGACACTTTTATTGCACAGAAGCAAATGTACAGTACACGGGTACTATTTTTATGAATAACATATTGTTCCTTTTGTTGTTTTTATTACCACAAACGGTAATTGATTCAAAACATTGAAACCACTCACTCACTCTAATAAATATCGTCTACATTAGATCATATCTCTCTCTCTCTCTCTCTCTCTCTCTCTCTCTC
This sequence comes from Macrobrachium rosenbergii, assembly GCF_040412425.1. Taxonomy (NCBI): domain Eukaryota; kingdom Metazoa; phylum Arthropoda; class Malacostraca; order Decapoda; family Palaemonidae; genus Macrobrachium; species Macrobrachium rosenbergii. Next base: position 35,440,137 of record NC_089788.1, read on the forward strand.
TCCTTCTTGTAGGTGACGACGCAGTCTTGGCAACACGCCCCTGGGAGGTGTCGCCGCCCATCACGGGAGGTCTTCAGCCCGGTCAGAGGGCCGTCTGCGACACATTCCCTTTGGTCTACAGGAAAGAGTGACGACCACTTGTTCGACCCTGAAGTAGGAGAAGCCGTCGCTTTGGAATTACGCCGTTTTCACGGGGATCATATTAGTGTTATTTGACACCAGCTCTTGATTTAAACCTATTTCCTCTCTCTGTCTCTCTCCACCTCCACAGCACACTCCATCTGTCTATTAGTCACTATCTCTTAGTAATAATAAACTCTCTCTCTCTTTACAATTCAAGAATAAATGAGCATTTCTGTACATCTACTCGTACTTATACTTGTATCTTGGATGTTTGATATGTATTTTAGGAAGGTCTTTACCCTGATTTTAAAATATTCAAAAGTAGATCCCGAGAACAAACAGGACAATGGTCCTGACATAAGAGTACTTTAACAGATGAATCGTGGATGAGCCCCCGTGCAAAAAAAATTCCAATATGTCAGCCACTTCACACTTACATAGAAGGCTCATCAGCAGCGCAACAAAATCCTCTATGCACGCTGCACTCTCCACCTTTATCCTGTACAGTCGTTCTGGAAAGTTCTGGAACAATTTTCAGTGGGTTTCGGACGAGAGTTTACAAAATAGTAACTGGCAACTTTCACGAGGCCAACCCTCACCTCCTCTCCTCTGACAATGAAAATAATATCTCTCAGAATGTCACCAAATCAGATGTAGCTTGCCACAGGGAAAAGTAGACTCATAGAGGAAGTAATGAGTGCGCTGGGGTTTTTTTTTATCAGCAAAGTTCTTTCTAGAGTTTTCCTTTTTTTCATTTTGGTTTTAGCAGATGCCAATTTTATAACAGAGAGAGAGAGAACAAGCCCTTTGTGGTGCGTAAGCTGCACTGCTTTCTTCTCTTGCAATAAAATCCCATTCTTTTGCTACAACCGGATGTATTCGTTTGCTCAGCATTGCTGCAACTAACGACAGCATTATTCTGAAAGATATTATGTAAATGAAATATTGAATATAATATGAATAAATATATTCATTCGTACTCGAGAATGTTTTTACAACCTATTCAACATTTTTCGCATATGTTTCTTATAAGAAATAAATGTAAATAAATATGTAGATAAGTAAGCAAATGAATGCAGTGCATAGTCAAACCACTACTACACAAAACTACAAATATAGTAGAATTTAAAGTTGATGAAGAAAATGAGCATAGATCCTAGCCTACTCTCAATCTCTGCATATACAAAAGTATTCAAATAATAATTTGTATTTTTAGCATCTGTGTGAAGTATAGATGGATCATTATCAAAGGAAAGACATATTAGAATAAAACAAAATATCTATAAAATTGCACTGAAAATAATGGCTCTATAATGAAATAGAACCTTTATTAATACAATAGACCTATACTGATACAAATGTCCAATTCACGACAGGTCTACGTATATTGATATAAAGACCAAATCCTTATTATAGAGTCTTATAATGTTGCAGTTTCATTTTTATAATAGGCCTATAAAGAAAAGTATAAAGGTGTAATCTTTATAACACACACATAATAATGTAAATGCCCAATTCTTATGATAGACGTTATGACAATAAAGCCTTCATTCTTTATGAATGGAACATTATGAAATGAAGCAATATGATTGGTATAACAGACTCACAATAAAAAAAGAAACGGCTAAAATTCATCTTGGGTGAGACCGTTTTACTTGGACTGTTAGGCCTACCCTTTAACTTTTATCCTCATAACTCTTTCTTCAAGTAATTTAATAAAGCATGCCGTGTTTTTCTGGGACGCCAACGGTTGAGCTCCATCTCGATAAAGCTGATAGAGTCAGTCTACTGATTTGTTAAATGGTTGTTTTCCCGCCCACACGAACATTATCACTCAAATAAGGAGGAAAAATATTTTTTTATAGGAACGAATATTTGTAGATATCGATATGAATTTAACTATTTTAGTCAGAAAAATAAATATTCGAATGTAACAGCAAAAGTAAATGCTCACCGTTATTGCAATTTTGAAGATCAACGTGCTCCGGTCCGTTGCCACGATCTTCGCACCTCGGTAACTCCTCAGTCTGCGGTCCAAGCCCCGCTATAAGATTATCATATGGTATAAGATTACTCTGGCATCATTAAAAATAGATGATTTAGTATCTATAATCTTGTACACGATCTTCACCAAAACTGATATGTGATTTCATGTATATTCCTGGAGTACTTTTTTTTAACATACTTGGCTTTTAATGTCCAGATACAAGTAATTACATTCTTTGTTGGCAAGTTGGAATTAAAACAAATTCATAAATTAATTAGCTGAGTAAAACGTGTTTAATCCGTAAAACGATATTTCTAAAACGAATATCATATAACAGTAAAATAACCAATGCTTTATTCATAAACTGTACAAATATATTAAAAATTTTCCCAGGTATGAATGAAACAACAGAAAATTTAAGTAAATATATTCTATAATAGTTTAAGAAATATCAAGAAAAATATCATTCCTTTGACAATACTCATTAAAATAAAACATAAACATAAATAAATACATTTTTCTCTTTATATTCCAAATCATTGCTTTATAGCAAAACATGATAAAAAATAAGCGTTTATAGGGTATATATACATATATATATATATATATATATATATATATATATATATATATATATATATATATATATATATATATATATATATATATATATATATATATGTGTGTGTGTGTGTGTGTGTGTATCAGATGAGGATTACGTAGGATATGATTTAATTAACAACTGAGCACAGGTGAATAAAGAGACAAAGATTGGAGGCAGTTATGACAGTAGCCTACTGATTATTTTTGTTGTTAGGCACTACTACAAAGGAGACTGAAAAGAGTAATGCAGTCAATTAGTCTACACAATTGGTACAGACGAAACTAATTAAAAATGGGGGTTAGGTATCAGTTAAATACAGGTAGTGACAGATTAACAATCTTAGAGCCAATCATACTATTATTACAGTAGAATTAAATGGCGTGAACTATGAATGATACAATTACAGCAATAATCCTGTACTTTGGTTAATATTAAGTATATTACAGTTCCCTGAGAATATCTGAAATAACGAAAATGAATAACAAAGTGACTATGGAGTTAATGGTGGTAGGGTATTGTTGCGTCTACTCAAGAAATGTAACATCAGCTGATCATCTTTGCTACCACTACTACTCAGGTTGTTCAGTGCATTGCAAGCTATTTAATAAATTTGGATTTAAGTCATATAGTTTTCCCTGAGCTTTTACCATTTCTGCGAGGGTTATCAATGAAGCCGACGTGGTGTTAGACAGTTTGTTGCGTTGTTTTGTCTTTATTACATTTAGTTTTCAAAAATTCGCTCAGCGTCTGCAGCGAAAGAATGTTCAGAGCAAACTCATACAATGCTCTAAAGCTTGACCCGCAAGGATTAGCTGTAAAATTATAAAGCATTTGAAGAAACTTTCCACATCACAGCATTTTAAGCTGTCGGGAATTTGTACTGCTGGAAGACGCCTCCACTCATCATCTAATGACTGAAAGTCACCGGTATATACTCTCGGGAAGGATTGCACTCAATCTACCAATGTCGGGGTAATTATACGGGCGCTCTCTCTCACTTACTGCATGATCGACGTCAAGAATAGAACATTTCCGTACAGGCTCATTTTTACTTAATGAGGACGTTCCGGCGACGATTTCGAACATTGTCCACCATTATTTGGTCTTTATACTGGTCCTTTTGCACAAGATGAAAATATGACCCAAGGTATATATTCCTAAGAGGTATAAGATTCTCGTCAGCTGGATCAATGGTTGATGTATCAGGACAAGAACTAACAAACTGCCTATCCATGTAGTTTTTCAGTAATTCTGAATACAACAGCACCCTCTTGGTATGTAATATATGGACAGTAGAATGCGTGCTTTGGAACATTAGATTAAATGCAGTGAACTTTGGAAGAACAAATTTAAGAAATTTAAAGTAAAGCAACACTGTCACGTAAAGTTTGCAGAATATCACTTGCCATTATTAATCTTTCTTGAAGATGCTTCTCTGTAAAGAACAAAGTCAGTGAATTCCATTGTTCCAGGACGCGTTCTGCAGCATTTGGAAAGATAACCACCGAGCCTATGAAACGTGTAATAATTTGTGAGGTTTTACCTCACAAAAAATGTGAAACTCTCTAAATTCATGTACTCTTTGAGAGCTGTGGGCAAAAAACGTGTATCTACTTCGGGTTAAATCCTCGCATTTACGGGGAGCTCTTTGGCTGCCTGAGAAGCACAAATATGAGCTGAATAACAGATGCATTTAATTATTGTTATGCCTGGAAATTCTTCCTTCAACCTACTGGCTACTGAGTTATGTTGACCGATGCATCATATTGCTGGCTGGCACCATCTGCTCCAAAGCCTATCAAGCTTTCCATTGGAATACCATTTTCAATGAGACAGTTCTCATTACTTCCATTATAAAGACAATGGTAACAATGACAATAGTAATAATTAGCATGTACTGTATAGTTACAGTAAGGGTGCAAATGGTGATTTGTGTCTTCCTCATTCACTGTCTTAACATTTGACAATTCTCCCTGTCTTCCTTTTGTTTTGGTTTTTCTTCGTGTTGTTCTCTTCTCTCTCTCTCTCTCTCTCTCTCTCTCTCTCTCTCTCTCTCTCTTCATACGTCGCCCTCTCTAACCTGTCTGATTAGGTTTTGCAACATTTTTTTTCTGTTCAAAACCTTAGGCAGATAATATTGACCAACAAATGCAACACCTACGTACACGCAGTACGAGCGCACACACACACACTTATGAGAAATCTGGGTTCGAATCCTTGTCCCGTTTCCTTAAATCCTTTTGTGGCGCTGTTGGCCTACACAGTGAATGATTTACCTGATGGACAGGCGGCTATGTTGGTAGATGTCAGTCTGGATAACGGAATGGGCCTTGCAATCATTCCAAAAAAGGTCTCCCCCTGCTGCGTGATTTAGACTAAACTCCTTTTGTTCTCAGGAATTTCCTTAACATCATCCGGGGTGGGTGGCCTTCCCCACTGAACTCCACGTGGGGATGACATCCGACTAACTAACAGAATCAGGATGTGACATCGCCTTTCGCCTCTTCCTCATGCTTTCTCCAACACTTCAGGCGGAGGAAAAGTGGGAGCGTGCATGTAAGTTTTCTCTATGCTTCTTGTCTACCTCTCTCTCTCTCTCCTCTCTCTCTCTCTCTCTCTCTCTCTCTCTCTCTCTCTCTCTCCCTCTCTCTCTCTGTTCCAGGAACAGTGCGAGGAGAGAGACAGTGTTGAAAGCAGTCCTTCAAAACCCAGAATGCCACCGGTGACTCCATCAGTGAACGATGTCCCGGGGTATGAGGAAGCTGTCGTGGGTCATAGCTGGCTGGGGAGAAGGAAAGAAAGAAAGAAGAGAAAAGAGAACGACAGAGTGAGCGTTCAGTGCCCCGTCAACTGTATGATATCATTATTGAAAGACTGGACGGCCTATACGAGTAATTAATCGAGGAGGTCATTCCTTGAAGAGGCAAGCTCACCCCATTCATCAGATTTGACTTGTCTATCTATCTGTCTATCTATCTATCTATCTATGTCGCAAAGTTCAAAATGTAAAAGTTTTCTGAACGCTGAGAAAAGTTAATTCATAAAAGTTTTTACAAGTTGCTATAAACCTTTTCTAAAATATTTACAAGGAAAAAATAAACAATAGAAAGCAACTCACAAACAACATCACCTCATCAAAACAGGTAAACAAAATTCACAAGCTCTCAAAAGCTCCTGCCAAACGCCCATGTCAGAGAGATTCAGTTTTTTTTTTTAATCATAAAACTTGAGGTTGGTTAAGTCTCTTGCGCCTAAAACCGGTCCTATAGATATTGCCATTTGTAAAGAAGTGTCCTGCGAACAATTGTCTCGATGATGATATATCTCGTCTGTTTGCAAATCATAAAGACAAGAAAATGTGCGCTCTCCTCATTACGGTCATTATCGTCCTCTTCCACGTACCTGAACCTCATCAAGTGAAGTTTTTTTTTTTTCATCGCATGTGCACACGACCACGGCATGACGTGGTCTCCAATAAACAAGGCACGCGGTCGATGTTTTTCCTTTTTTTTCGCTATCGAAACCTGGTGAGCGAGAACGAAACGTTCTCTGTGTAACAACTGGGACAGGTTGGTTTGCGTGCCTGGCGAATGGATGACAGTATGTGGACAAAAAAAAAAAAAAAAGTAAATAAGGATGAGAGAGTTCAGACTCCAAGGCCATTGCATGCATGGCTAGAGCGAAAGAATGAAGGCTGGAGGATTAGGCGCATGGTGCATGCCTCCTCCCTCCGTCTGAAATGATTCCGTTTGCCCTCGCATACCGCCTCGACATAGCTTACGCCTTGGCTTTGATGTCTGGGTGGGATATACTTGGTGGGGGTGGGGTGAGTCCCCCACAGGATTAGAATTGTGTTACGTGAGGAGAAGAGAGCAGAGGGCTCTTAAAAGCTAATAATGGGTAAGAGAGGGGGGAATCATTATTTGAGCGTCGACTGTGGGGGACACTGAGGCACCGTTCTTAGGGTATTTATGAAGGTCTCTCGGGGATTGCCGGTGTTTCATAAGATCCCTAACAGTATGACGACTTCTATTACATTTAACAGTTCTTTTCTTAGTATAGCTGTTTATTATATATATATATATATATATATATATATATATATATATATATATATATATATATATACTGTATATATATATATATATAAATGAGCGCGCGCGATCGTGGATTGTCAAAATACAATTTATGAGGTAATTCTTTTTTCCTCTTTATAAGTCCTCCTAGCACATCGGGATCGACGCCGGGTCTTTCAATTGAAAGTTGGGTGAAACTTGTTGGTATGCTAAGCAGTAAGCCTCCCCGGGTAAATGCATTAAAAACAGTGGTACTTAAGTTCCAACTTCTATTATGATTTGTGTGGTTCAGTTGGCAGCGGCCTTGTCTTTCAATTGAAAGACCTGGATTCGACCACGACGCGAGTCAGAAATTAATATATATACATATACAGTGTATATATGTACATATATGTATATATATACATATATATATATATATAAATATATATATATATATATATATATATATATATATATATATATATATATATATATATATATATATACATACATACGTAAAATATGGAGAGAGAGAGAGAGAGAGAGAGAGAGAGAGAGAGAGAGAGAGAGAGAGAGAGAATAAGGAATCTGTGACATGGATTTGTCATAAGTCTTTTGGGGAAAATAATTTCTCATGAATTCCAGAACTGGGTCAGTAGGCTATACAGTACAGTAGCAAAATGACAATGAGTGCAGTAACTTAACACTCGGGCTGGTCATTACTTGGATTGCCGACCACCAGTAAGTGTCACGAATGGAATAGTTGACTAACAAACTTATCTCAAAAATCAGCATTTCGTGGGAAATAATAACCCCTTAGTGCTGCATCAAAGCCTAGATAAAAGAGGGTTTCTGAGAGCGAGGTCATATAGTACATACCATCTTACAGTAAGGAGCCAACAGGCGATATGAATGATGTGCGTAGAATCAAGGACTGAGAAGCCAGCCCAACGATGTGTTACCGAGAGGAATGAAATTGAGAAATTCTAAGGCAAGGTCTAGAGAATACAAGGTCTTCTCACGCGCAGGATTAACGCGGGTAAGGAGATGGGAGTTAAGAAACGTGACGTCACGCGGTCTACTTGCTTTCTCCTCTGCCCAAGCTCTGTACAAATGGGAAAACTTTTCTCCTGTTTCCTCGTTGACTCTTTTTAATATTAAAAATTATGACTCATTCTTTTAGGGAAACAAAGCACATGTTGACCATATTCATTTCTATACGTGTATTCATGCAAATAATTACAACTGGAACTTAAAAACGAAAAAACATTTTTCACTCTAATATACAACTCACACTCAAATACACATATACGAGTACATGTATACATAAGGTTAACAATTATCCAATTATGTGACCAATTTTTTCGTTATGTTTACAATGATAACAAATAAATACCTTTTCCATCGATTTTAAATGCTCCAAAAATTCGGGTCGAGGTTTCATTAGCTTCTCATTTGTTCTACTTATAGTGCCGATCCTTGTGCCATCTCCTTCGATTCTTTAGTTCCTAGAAAGTCATATTCGGGGAAACTTACGGACTACAAAACCACCCACATATTGCATGCCTCCTTCTTCAGTTTTGTCTTCATTGTCATCCTGCAATTCCTCCATTGGCAAACGAAACAATATTGCCGATAAGCTTAACGCTTTCTGAAGAGATGTTTCTTCAGCCTCGTAAGAAGTGCTTTCTTTAGCTATCAAGTTAGAAAATGAGACCTCAGTCATATTATCGCTAATACAATTTTCATCATTGTATTTTGCGCCTCATAGAGTTCTCTCTTTTCCCAGGAGATGGGTTCAAACTCGGTGCTTAAATTCAACAGGTGATGGGTGCTGATGACATGCACCCATTTACCGTATACAGCCAAAAAAGTGTTCCAGTCCATCTCGATTCAACCTATGAGTCAAGATGTATGATATTGCTAAATTTCACCTAACATCCCTGGCAAGTTCGTTAGAGATTTGCAAGATATCACAAGGCCTTTTTGGAAAGGGTAACGTCCTTTTCCTCCCAGACTTTTCATTGTTCTGGATAGGTGTATCATCTCTTGCAATGTTTTGTTTTGGTTTCTAAGATTAGCCCGTAAGCATTCCGTGTTGTTTTGGTTTCTAAGATTTAGCCCGTAAGGATTCCGTGAAGACTTTCTATCGAAAGGCACTCCAGAACTGAATAAATCAAACCACTTATCAACAAGGCAAATGAACTGGATTGCACTCTCCCAGTGCCTATCCACAATCAGACCTTTTTCTCAGAAGTGTTTGAGATTTTTGTGAGTGGCAGAGTAACTGTAACGCTAATTTCACTGTCGTACCCTCCATACTCGTAACACTTGAATGCTTTTCAAATAGTTTTCGAGTTGTCATTAGATCACCTTTACTTTTCTTAATTAGTTCCCTGACTCAATGTAAGCAGTCCTACAGTCCGGTAACCTAGATCCATGGTCTGAGAAAGTGAAGTGTGTCTGATGAGTTTTATTAAGTGAGGGGCATCGGCAAATACATGTATTTCCCTGCAATAATCCGCAGGATTAACAATGTTGGATTAGCCTAGTTATGCCATTGCCTACTGAATTCCATAACCTTATATTTGTTGCCCCAAGTCATGAACCATACCAACTATAGGAAATCCAGCTCTCGCTATCTTAATGGTGAATTCAAATAGGAGAATTTTAGTTATATCGGTGTCGAAATTACAATGAGTAAGCGGTTTCCAAGGTCTGACCTTTACACATTGCACTTTTGAGCTAGGTTCATTTAAAGCGTCTGTGCCTTTATCATAACTCCATCTTTTTGCGACACTACACTTTTCGTCCATAGGGAATCTATGAAGAATTAGATCCCTATTTTTTTTCCTATTTTCAAAGTACCCGTTTACTGCACAAGATTTGGCTCATATCACTTAAACTGTCTAAATTGCAGCAAGAAAGAAAAAAATATAAGGCCGCTATTACGGACAATATCAATACCAAATATGTGGAAGCAAGGCCTAAAGTGTTTGTTTGTAAACCAACTGATCAGTCAGAGATCACTAAGGACCGTGAGTAGACCGTTTGACGTCACAACCTCTACCTGCGCATTAGATCCCAATTTTGGGTCAGCCGTGAGAAGACCTTGTATTCTCTAGACCTTGTTCTAAGGGATGTAAACTTACATTTTCACTCGTGCCCCTAAACTTTCACGTTAATGGTCGACAGAGCCAATCACAATACAGTATTTCATCTAAGTCAATAAAACTGGTCAACGAAATAGAAAAAAATCCCTAGGCATGTCAATAAAGAAGAACCAATAAAGATATGTAACAAAGTCAATAGACAAGGTGAATAATGCATAAATAGAATGAGAGATCAATCGAAGTGATCAATATAACGATGGAAATTATCAATAAGATCATTCAACCTATTTATTCATCTTAAATGAGTCAGTTCCTTCAGCTCCAGCTAACATCTTCTTCATCACCCTGTTGAATGTCACTGCTAAGTTTATTAATCTAAACAGTATCCTCTCAGACTGACAGTATCCGCATGACACTGTAAAAACCGTCTTCTCTTTTGATACTTCTTCCATTACAATCTACCAATACCCCGTCAAATTCACCTTTGGTGAAAAATTTGTCATTGCGAAGCTTTACCCTCATAGCCTCGAGATCTTCCACGGTTTCGCTGTCAAACTTGCGTAAGGCATTCATTTGATGATAATCCACACAGAACCTGTTAGTGTATCTTTCTGGTGCCTCTCACCAACCACTACTGGGAAACAGTATGCCGTTGACCTTTCAATGATACCCAGTTTTAGCACCTCCTCAGGTTCCGAGATCAGTTCCTATTAGTGTACTGTCAAAGATACATTTTTGGTCTGAATGGATGCTTTGTCATCACTTCAGTGCTGTGTTCTCCTAGTGAAGTTTTTCCTGGATTGCTGGTTAATTTCTTGATATTCCTCCAGAAAACTGCAATATCATCTTCTAATGCTGCTTTCTTAGGTCATTGCTATGTTGACATCTTGGTACATCTTTTCTTTCCATGGTAAGAGTTGTAACCAGCCTTATGCAGAATTACCTAGTACTCACTGGCTTACTCCTCAGTGATGGTTGCTCTCAGGCCTCTTTCTTCTTTGACAACAGCAGTTGCTGCTTCGTTCACTTCCCTCTCAATGTAGATGGACAGGATGCTTGCATGCAATCTCCAGTTTCCAGCCAGCTTCAGTCTTGTAGCCCAGGCAATTAGCCACTTCCTTGACTGCATATTGCCCTCTCCACTGCAACATCAGCTTGTTAACTCTTGTTGGTAATAACACTAACACTTTCTGTCTCATTTTGAACTGAAGATATTTGATAATCTTGCAGAGTGATGATTCCAGCGTTCTTGTGCAGAATACAGCTCCCTCTGGCTAGTCGAGGCATCTCTTCCAGGCTATTCCTCACCTCCAATATGTACAGGTAACTGTTGTGCACTTCATTCTCTCAGTCTATGGCCCATAATTCCTTGAGAATCTACATTGATCTTCTCACTGCCCTTCCATACGGAAGGTCAAACCATAAAACTCAAGTGCTTGCCTGCTGTACTTCTTGATACCCAGACAAGACTGCTTGTAGATATTGGACTCAACTCTTTGGTCTTTCCTGGCACACCTCTGATCCTTTTACACAGGTTATATGGCATTGCAAACAATTGGTTGGTGCTCACCAGGTGGTGCACCTCCTTTGTTACTTCAGAAGTAAACTAGGTATATAATCATTGAGCATTACCTTGGGAAATCCTACATTGCTGAACACTTCAAGCGTAACACTAAAATCAGTACTTAATATTCAGTAGGTATCTTCAGCATAACACTTAAAAGCACGTATCCTGAAAAGAGTCGAGTGGTACTCGAGAGATTGTTTTCTGTAACAAAATGAGAATTTTGTTTTTCTGCTTAGTGGAAGAAATGTTGTAAACATAGCTGTACACAGTAACATAATTTCTGCAAGGTACGCAGTTTCTTGTACAGTCACCCTCGAGCTCTCACACCAAGTTCGGCCCGGAGACAGAGCCGTGGGAAGATATTATATTATCACGTGATCGGAAATGTACTAGGATGTAACGGAATACCACATATGTTTAAAACACTCATGAGAAATATGTAACTATTTCCGACGAGTATAGTTTGATCATATCTTGTTTATACTAGTATCATTTTTTGCTATAAAGAGTATTGTTATTCTAATCTTCCATGCTAAGTAACAATGCAATACTTGGTAACCTATCTTCTTGAGTTCCATATAAGGTGCTAGTTGTGTGAATGAGAGAGAGAGAGAGAGAGAGAAAGAGAGAACCCAAGGGACACTCTGTCTGATCAGATCCCATGTTGTTATCACCTATTTTTGTAATAAAACGAAGAAAACTACAAAATGGATCTTCTTTAAAAACACCATAAAACAAGTAGCATCTCTGCTACTTGTTCAAGTTCTAATTTAGGAAGTGCTACCGCCTCTGGATAGCTAATGGCAAAGTCCAACCTCCGACAGGATGTATCTGTTACACCCAAAATGGCAATATAAGTCCAAACAGGACTACAGCTACTCTGTTGAATGGTTCTGCCAGTAATGGCATCTTTCCAAGAGGCATTTTGATGGTACTACTCTTCAGGTTAGCCTTCTGGCAAGTGCTGCAGGACTGTAAAATCTGGTGACATTTGCAACCACTCCCAGCCAATGGAAATTGGTGGTAATACGGTTGACAGTCTTCTTAGCTCCAAGATGACCAACAACATAAGGCTAATGGGCACACTTCATTACTTTTGCATGATCTACCTCTACCACTAGGATTTGCTGTACTTCTCCAGCAACCTTGCCCTGGATAACACAATATAATATGCCATAAATAACCTTTCGCTTAAAAATTCTCTGATTCTTGGTCCTGCATTCTGTGTTATTCTTGGCAAGATTGCGATCCTTCTGCCAATCTGTTAGCTGCTCTGCTCCTACATACAGGATGCTGGAAAGCACTGTCAATGGCTTGATGCCGTGTTTCTCTCACTGGACTTGGGCTCTGGTAACAATAGCTGATGTCTCGCTACTGGCCTTTTCCAGATCCGTCCCTACGTCAATCTTTTGGTTTTCTGTCCTTGCAGTTTCCATGCCAACCTCATCCTCACCTTTAACCACTTCTTTGTGATCCTTAAAAAAAAAAGAAATATTTCAACTTCAGGTGGCCATGTAATCCGAAAACCTGCATGTCTTAATAATCATGTTTTCAGATTGGAGAGCCGATTAGGTATATAGGGCTAGTTGTACAATGCAGGGCCCATTTACATAGAAATAAAATTTTATTTACAAAATTTGATAGGAGAGAGAAGTAACAACGTAGAATATGGTTTAGAACTGAAACCTGTTCCAAATATCTAATGTCCTACAGTACACCTCGATGACTTATTGTTTTACGAATACTAGAACTTTTCATGTCATTAGAAGGCAGTTTTGCTGTCATTAGCTTATGGCAATCATGCCGACAATTACCTTCCTATTAACGTTGGCTCAAAGATCCTTTCATCCTAATTGGTCTGTGTACGAATAAAACTGGAAGTTTGAAGGACTTCTGGTTTGTTACATTACACTTCCAGTCGCCCTGCATGGGCTCAATGATCGACTTGCTGTTCATCAATGTAATCTCTCATTTCTTGACAGCACTGAGCACCGTATTCGTCTTTCTATCAGCGTGAGATGACTCGCCTTGCCCTGTCTGCCTCCACAAACCGCAACTCTTACTTAACATCATCACCACCTCTCGAAAGTTCCGGAAATCACTCGAACAAACAGATTTTGCAAATCTTCTAAGAAAATCACAGTTGACGTGTCTTCAAACAAAATTAAGTATTCTAGAATTTAATTAACATCTTACTTAACAATTATGGTCTCTCTCTCTCTCTTTCTCTCTGTAACAAACATCTATACAAAACTAACTCATTTAAATTGTTCCAGAATATAACAGTAGACTACTAAAGTAACTGCACAAAAGCAAAAATATCTCCTTCAGAAACAATAAACTAAAAAAGTTCATAGAAATGATCAGTACAATAAATTCAACAGCCTAACTTAACAGAAATGATCAATGCATTCCTACAGACAGAGCCCACGAACAAAGTTAACAGAAATCGTCAGCAGAACAGTCAGGGTAGGGAATAAATCAACAGAAACACTCCATAGAAAAAAATCAATGGATTCCGCAAAGATGTGCTCCCCCCTCCCCTGCCAAGACCACAGCTATTATAGTCGTGGTTTATGCTTCAGGATGTTATAATAATTGATGAAAGGTTAACTGGAGTTGAGAAGCGCGCCGACGCGTCGCTGAAGACAGATGGTTCGGTTGCTTTGGCTTGATGCGTTTCCCGCTCGTTCTGGGCTATTTCTTTGTAGCCTTTATTGAATCCCTTCCTGTCTATACGTTTTCGGTTTTGGTCTGTTTTATTCGTTAGTGTTCTTTGCTATATTTCTAAAATGTATTTTAGAATTTTAATTAATTCCAGCTTGAAAATGATTCAAATATGTGTAAAAGAATGTAAATATGACTTTAAGGAGAAATTTTATTAAAAATATTTTGGTATGGCCATGGTTAGCCCTTTATCTCTAGAGTTGAGTAATTTGTAAATATAATTTTTCTAAGACAAAATAAGGGAAAAATTATTCCACGCAATGAATTATAGTTCAGTTATGTTGACATTATGTATTTGGCCAGAGAACAAAAATGTAATTAACTTCTTTGACAAATTAAATGATTAGTACTATCAACAAAATTCGCTATGGAAATGATGCCCTGTTGGGATCGCCTAATACAGAGAACTAACTAGTAATCAATCAGCTTCTACACAAGTTTTACAGAAAACCTACCAATATTTCAGCATATTTTCATTTTTACTCTGGTGAAAGCACTCAAGTTAAGATAATATTATCACAGCTATGTTTTTAAAGAGCATTACGTATATGTAGCCCTGAATACGTTGATGAGGAAATAGGTAAGATTAGGAATACAAGCAAGGAATTGAAATATCCTGACTGTATTAATATAACAATGCGTTAGGAGCTACAAAAAGGCTTTGTATGAAAAAAAAAATACGATACAAAAAAAAACCATCTGCTTTAGCCTTTTGAAGTTAGGTTAGCATTTAAGAACAGCAAAACAATGAAACACAAACTTATAATGAACTCTCCTGACAATACTAAAGAGTGTGTGTATCATATTCCATGTGATCACTTTTATACTTGTCAAACTTAAAAAAAAAAAAAAAATGGAAAAGAGAGTAGAACAGCATAAAGAACGTTTGAGATATGCTCATAGTGAAAGCAATCATACTATCAACTAGGAAGGGGAAAAAAAAGATGATTTATTCTAATAGTGCACTAGAAAGAAACATCATTGAGTCTAGTTATATACAAGAAAGCTTTTGAAAGCATATGCATACACAGTATCAGTTAAGGCATGTGTGAAGTTGTTCCATTAATCTCAAAAGAAATATATAGAATGTTTAAATTTTAAGGAAGGTAGTAGATTTGGACGCGAAAAAGGCTAAACAAATTTGAAAATGGAGTACTGGCCTCACCCACAAGTGAGTGGATAACTCCACCCCTTGGTACTTTTCAGGTGCGGATTTTTGGTGTCCAGCAGTTCGTATGTTTGCTTGTACTTTCCCCCAAGCATAAATATTGTGAATTTCTGCCACTCTGTATCAGTCCTTCGTTAATGGCTTAGAAATGAAGCTGAAACCGGTAAGGTTTTACACCCAGTCTTTAAGTCTTCCTAGTGGTAATAAGAGACATGTATCAAGTGTCAGAGGGATTATAATCATATATATATATATATATATATATATATATATATATATATATATATATATATATTACATGATATTCGTGGCTTAATATTTGTGATGATATAAAAAGTAACGCGTATATAAGTAGCAAACATTTATATATGTATATACTGTATATGTATATACGTATACACACACACACACACACACATATATATATATATATATATATATATATATATATATATATATATATATATATATATATATATATATACTTACTGTCTGCATATAATTCATGAGCGTGTCATTATTCTTTTATATAGTTGTATAGGTCCCCCTGTCACCGTTTTCTGATGTAGTGTCCAGGAAGAAAACTAATATTCTTTCATTTTCTGTGTTCCAGAACCACTGATATAGTTTAAAAGTTACTTTCATACATAAGTTTAGTTTGAAGAAACATTCATTCATATAGATTTTAGTGACATTTTATTGATTTAAATACACTTTCGGTAACATTTTTCTTAGAGGGTTCTTTTAATCTGTTTATTCTAAATTTTGCCAGATTTCCAGAGTTGATCAGGGGTGAAGTCTATAACGTCTACTTGCGGTAATGCAAGAGTACACCGGATTCATCGACAATTGAGAGAGAGAGAGAGGAGGAGAGGAG
Organism: Macrobrachium rosenbergii; assembly: GCF_040412425.1. Classification (NCBI taxonomy): domain Eukaryota; kingdom Metazoa; phylum Arthropoda; class Malacostraca; order Decapoda; family Palaemonidae; genus Macrobrachium; species Macrobrachium rosenbergii. Next base: position 35,456,361 of record NC_089788.1, read on the forward strand.
GAGAGAGAGAGAGAGAGAGAGAGAGAGAGAGAGAGAGAGAGAGCAGCAGCAGCAGCAGCAGCAGCAGCAGAGTAGTTATAGCAAACAGAAGGCAGAAGAAAATCTTAAGTGTCTCCCAGTCTTCTCAAATCAGAACTTAGTACTTCAGATAATGAATGAATGATTTTAAGTTATTATGCGTCGTGACTTCTATGGTCATTGACGCCGATGTTAATTAAAGAACTACATAGTGTAGTATATTTATAATATGATTAAAACTTGTAGGAAATAAAATTATATCTTATGTAAAACTACAGCTTCTAAAATATATATAAAAATACCACTAGCATCATACATCACATCCTATCCAAGGAACTTGGCAAGGATGTACCCTCCATCCCCACCCCGAGCTTCAGAGGTCTTGAACTCTTAAATCCCCAAGACTGGGGCATTCGACCAACAAATGCTTTACAGTCAAGGGGACTAAACAGTCCTCACAGCATAGGCAAGGCCTGCCCGTCATTAAAAACTCATGTGTTAACGAGTATGGCCAATGAGAAGGCGACAGAGGGCAGTTTCCCATCTTCGGGGTATAAAGTTATACTTCTAAGGAGATATGACACTTTTGAACTCTCTCATCTTATTCTGGTCTACAGAGTCCCAACGCTGTTGCCAAATATCCCAAAGAGACCGCCTAATATTCGGCCAGAAATCACTGTGTAATATTGGATATCTCCTTGGTAGTAGTTCTGCTGCAGCTGTTTTTGCCAATACGTCAGCCTCTTCATTTCCAGGCACACCAACATGCGCTGGAACCCAGCAAAATTCCGCTCTGATACCTCTGCGCTCAAAACGCTGTAAAACGCTTTTTGCATCACTAAAAATTGTAAAATTGTCATCGTCTATTGTAGCTGTTTTTTTCAACAGCAGTTAAAATCCCATACAGCTCTGCTGTAAGATTTTATGCCTTTAGAGGAAGGGCACCCCTACAATTAAAACCATTAGAATGTACTCCAAATCCAACGTAGCATTGGATTTAGATCCATCTGTGAATATAAAATTGCTATTTCGACTACATTCTAAATGTTCAAAGAAAATGGATCGAATTTCTTCTTCTGCCATATTTCTCTTAAAGCCTGTAAAACAATGACAGAAAGAGACTACAGGCAACTTCCAGGGAGGGGTTGTTGGATTCCTAAAGGGAATCACTCCACTACTGGTCAGATTCAGGCTATTCAACAGTTGTTTTACTCTATATCAGTAAGGTTGCACTGATTTAGGATGAGCCTCATATAGTAGCCAAAGAAATTCTCTCTATGCACTGTTTGAGATGCAAGGGAGCCCGGAAGTCTTTGCAACCTATACCAGTATCTGATGACAGAAGACTGACGATACAGTTCCAGAGGCAGTTCTCCAGCATCAACAAGCAGACTTGGAATGGGTGAAGTTTTAAAAGCACCTGTGGCCAGTCTAATGCCAGAATGGTGCACAGTCTAAAACTCTTAAACGACTAGGGGTGGCCGAAGAATATATTTCACAACCATATAACAACTCTGATAGTATAAGGGCTTTGTAAACAATCTAAGAAGTGTTATGCGATCAGCTCCCCAGGATGTGTGTGCTAGGACTGTAAAGACAATTAAAATTTCTAGGCATTTAGCTTTCCTCATCTTAAGATGTGAAGCCCATGGCAACCTTCGGTCAAAAACTAAGCTTTGTCCTTTAAGATATACATCGGGATCAGGATGTAGTCCACGAATGAGGCAGAAATGAACTGCAACAGTTTTGCTGCTTGAGAACTTGAAGCCATTCAAATCTGCCCATTTAACTGATTAACCTTAGTGTTGGCTGGAGGCTAGCTGCTATTGCAAGGAAAAGTCGAATCCCTCAGACATAAGGTCACCCGTGATGAAGCGAAGCTGATGTACGTACAGTAGATACAGGACGAAGCACCACCAGGGACCAAGGCTGCAGTGAAATCATTCTTAGGCCTGACAGGCCACTCCAGGAAGTTTGTAAACAACTACGCAAATCTTGCAGCGCCTTCGACCGACCTAATGAAGAAGAGACAGCCTAACAAGGTGGAGTGGAAGGAACCTAAAACAAGTAAAAAATACGCCGAAGTTTCTTCGGCGTATTCAAGTTTTCCGTACAGCGTATAATCAAGGTCACCGAAAATAGATCTATCTTTCGGTATATTGCTGTATGAACCGCTGCCCATGAAACTTTAACCACGGCCCCGTGGTGGCCTGTCCAAAATCGTTGACAGACTCACGATTATGGCTAACTTTAACCTTAAATAAAAATAAAAACTACTGAGGCTGGAGGGCTGAAACTTGGTATGTTTGATGATTTGAGGGTGGATGGTCAACATACCAGTTTGCAGCCCTCTACCCTCAGTGATTTATAAGATCTGAGGGCGAACAGAAAAAGTGCGAACGGACAGACAAATCCGGCACAATAGTTTTCTTTTGCGGAAAACTAAAAAAAAGGCAGTTGATGGACTGAAGCAGTCTTCAGGAAATGAACTGATACAACAAGTACCGGATTCCACAAGGACTTTCATTGTGAGGCCGGATGTATTAAACGGAGCTCTAAGCGGCGTGCTAATAGCAGAGCTTGTGGATGGCACATGTCTGTTTACTGTATGCAAGAAGGAAACGCGGCAAGAGCGACCGCAACCACTGTGCCATCGAAAAGGAGCCCAGCGATAATGACGGTAGTGAAGACAATTCATTTGTGCTTGCATGGGCTGGATTTTGTGACGAAGACACACCACAAGCCACGGGGTATAAATAAGTTCAGCATTGCGAGAGCGAAGCCCAAGGATGAAGTGTATTCAAAGCATAATTTATGATATGATCATTTTATTTTGCATAGTTCCCGTAAGAACTATGTTCTATCGTAGCGTTGTGAAAAAAATTCTAATTTTCTTTGGTGTTCCAGAAAAGTCGACATAGCATGAGATATTATCCCACATAAGTTTAGTGTGAAGAAACATTCATTTATATAGTCATTAGTGAAATTTTAAAAATTCAGTTATGCTTAAAACACGTTAGTTATGATTTTCTCCGAGCTGTTACGTAGGCTGTTAATTCAAGATATTTCCAGACTGCCCTGCTCACCCCGATAACATGTCTACTTGTGGTAACGCAAGTACGCACCGAAATCATTGAGAAATGGGTCAACTATACATAACGGCTAAGGGGAGAGAGAGAGAGAGAGAGAGAGAGAGAGAGAGAGAGAGAGAGAGAGAGAGAGAGCAGCCGCAGCAGCAAGGCAGAGAGGGCAGGCTAACAGGGCAGAAAGAAACCATGACATCCCCCCTCCCCCCAAGTAGTCTCAATAGATTGTATATCTTTATCTTTTATCAAGTGTTTTAATCAAACCTTTATAATGCTGTGGGCCACTATTAACACAGAGCCTTATTTTCACTCACTGCATAACACACACACACACATACACACACATATATACAGTATATATATATATATATATATATATATATATATATATATATATATATATATATATATATATATATATATACACACACACACACACACACACACACACATATATATATATATATATATATATATATATATATATATAATATATATGTGTGTGTGTGTGTGTGTGTGTATAATACGTGCATCCTTTTATTTTTCAGTATACAACTCCATAATAGGTAACGTTCGTAGGATCGAAACTTGCAGTTGTACAGCCCAGAGTCAAACACACCATGCGATGGATTAAATGTAGAAAAACTAAAGGTTTCTTAGTTAATTCAGTCGGTAAGCTCGGAAGTGTAGCTCTTGTGACGTCACAGTATTAGCTCCGCCCCCACCGCCTGAGTTGAACAGACCTTATTATATTGACTGGTACAGCCCACGTCCAGCCCCTTACGCCTCTCGGAATACAATCACTTTTACCTTTATGGGTACGCTAAAATCTCATATTTAACATACGCCTTTTTACTTAGAGAGGATGACTCAAGGCGTAGTCATTATCCACCTTGGTTTCCACCCACCACACTTGCAAACTACCAGGTACAGAAACTAGCTTAGGTCAGCTGAAGAACAGTAGGCGCAACAGAAGTTCCAAACCCCTTGCCTCGAGCAGCACTCAAAGAAGAATATATATATATATATATATATATATATATATATATATATATATATATATATATATATATATATTATCATCACGCCCGAAAGTATCTTTGGGTAGTTTTCCGATTCACAGGTCACGCATTCGTATGATTACCATTTGCTGACAGTTAAATGCTGTTCGGTTATCATAACATCTACAGCAGTTCAGGAGATTAGTTCTAATCCGACCATTTCTTCTTTCCATGATGACGTGGAGGCAAGCGGCTATTTTTGGGACAAACCAAACTACCAAAGTTACTTCGCTCTGGTCAGTGGTCCTCTGAAGTCTGAACTCTAAAGAGGCACTCTTAAGCCTTTGAAAGGAATATATCTGCTGGTGGGTAAGAGATTCCCCTTTCAGGACGGCTGTACCTGTGTGTTTGTTGTGACTTCCTCAGTTGCCACCGCCTCCTGCTTCTTATGAATAATGTTTTCTCCAGACTTCTGCTCGGGTTTATTGTGTTGCCTTCACATCCTACGTGGATGTTGAAGATCTAACGAGCTTCAGGGTGCGGCTGCAGTTCAAAAGGTGCTCTGTATCACCCTCACTCACCACCTGGACGTTTATTATATAACTGGCATCAGCGTGATAATGATTTTTCATCGCGTGCACTGTATCTCCTTCACTCACTTCCTGAACGGTTATTACTTAGCAAGCATCTGAGGTTTATTGCCGTTTCTTCAAGTGCACTGCATTGCTTCCACACGCTACTTCCTTGTTTTTTTTTTTTTTTTTATTTTTATATAATGGGCATCAGTCAGCTACTGATATTACATCGAGTGAATTATATTACCCTCGCTTACTGATGGTTCTTACACGACGAACTTGGTTGAGGACGTCTGCCGTTTGGATGGAACAAGGGTCATACTTTCATGGCAATATACTATGCCAGCGCTCTTGTTAGTGCTACTCCGTCTACAAGACGCATTAAGAAGGTAAACATCGGTATTATGAACTGTCCTTCGTTTTGAGCTGCTGTTAATCAGCTCAGTGGTCTGGTAAAATTGAGGTATACTTCACTTTTTTTGAGCTGCTGCAGTATTCAGCTACAATGGTATCCAGTTCTCGATGCAGTCACTTGATATTTATTTCTGGCGTACAGTGATTCATTTGGAGCTCTTTTGTTGTAAATAAATATTACTGTTCTTATGTTTCATGCGCCTTCGTTGTCCTTTGCCATCACGGCTTCTTCAGTCTGGCTTCGGTCTTTTATTGTGGTGATTCATAAGCTGTCAAGAGATGTGTTTTATTTCATGAAACGGGCTTGACTCAAAATAAGTAAGGACCTGCTGTAGCGTCAAGAGCAAAAAGCCGTGACAATGTATAATACTGTATACACACACACACACACACACACACACACACACATATATATATATATATATATATATATATATATATATATATATATATATACATATATAATATATATATATATATATATATACATATATAATATGAATATATTTGATATATATATATGTATATATATAATCTTAATTTTGTATATAAAAATATTAGATATACAAAGATGAAAGCATGTAAGAAGCATGAGACATGACAAGGCTCATCTACTAGATTAATAAAATGCACTGGACAAAAAAAGTAAACAAATAAACACGTTCATCCAAAAGGAGCAGTTAGCATAGTTTTGGATGAACTTGTTTATTTGTGTACTTTTTGTCCAGTGCTCTTTATTGCTGTAAATAGATGAGCCTTTCATATCTCATGCTTCTTACATTCCTTCATCTTTGTATATCGAATGAATCTATATGTTATCATATTTATATGTATGAAAAACTAATATTATTTAGAAGTTTATATATATATAATTTATTATATATATATATATATATATATATATATATATATATATATATATATATATATATATATATATATATATATATATATATATATATATATATATATATATATATATATATATATATATATATATATATATATATATATATATATATATATGTGTGTGTGTGTGTGGGTGGCCCTGTGTAAAATGTATGTATGTGTAGTGTGTATGTATGCATATAAGTATGCATGAACACATGCAAACAGTCAGTAAATAAAGATACAACATGCTACGAGCACAACAGTTCGCGTGTTAAAAGCTTCTCTCCGAAAATCTTGCCAGGGAACGAAACGGATAATTGAACGCGAGGTCTTTTCCCGATAAAGCAGTTGGCTTCTTTGGGTAATTCCATCAGTCACAGTGCACTAAAGAAGAAGAAGAAGAAGGAGGAGAAAGATGTAATCACGTTCTTCTGTGAAGATACTCTGACCAAGTAATCTTTCTGGAAGACCATTTCCCTTGTACACGCAAATGCATGACTGTTTTGCAGATGACTATTCTCTCTCTCTCTCTCTCTCTCTCTCTCTCTTCCATCCCATGATCCATACTTCTCGTAAGCTCTTATTATAACCAGATTGTTCTACTTTATTCTGTAAATTTGTCTCTTGTTTGAACAAACTCGCTCCGGATGATTTAAATTTCTCTCTCTCTACTATTTGCTTTATTGTTCTTGTATGTTGCAATGCATACGTGAATGCGTGCGTGTACATGAGTATGAATAGTTTTCTGCTCACAAAACTTGGAATTCACACAAGAAATATGAGAGAGAGAGAGAGCAAATTCATTCTCTCGTTACATCATGTAAGAGGAACATTAAGGAACAAAATCATATTACCGAGGGTTTGCAAGGCGTGGGGAGGGGATGGACAAACCAGAGACTGTTCCCTTAGACAGGAGCCTCCCCCGCCCCGCCCGCTCGCCCCCCGTCCCTTCACAACCCCAAATCTTCGATCAAGAGAAGGTTAATAGCGTTTCTGGAATACAAGAGAAGAAAAAGAGAGAGAAAAACTCAGATGTCAAGGAAATTAAGATGGAAAGCCAAAAGAAGCTGCACAAAGACGAGAGACGATGAAATGCTTATTTTTTATAAGGAGAGACAGAGAGAGAGATTACTGATAACGAGGGGTCCAAATACAGCGTGCAAGAGAGAAAGCGAGAGAGAGAGATTACTGATAACGAGGGGTCCAAATACAGCGTGCAAGAGAGAAAGCGAGAGAGAGAGATCACTGATAATAAAGGGTCCAAATACTGTGTGCAAGAGAGAAAGAGAGAGAGAGAGAGAGAGAGATTACTGATAAAGAGGGGTCCAAATACTGCGTGCAAGAGAGAAAGCAAGAGAGAGAGAGAGAGATCACTGATAACAAAGGGTCCAAATATTGTGTGCAAGAGAGAAAGCGAGAGAGAGAGAGAGAGAGATTACTGATAACGAAGGGTCCAAATACTGCGTGCAAGAGAGAAAGCAAGAGAGAGAGAGATCACTGATAATGAAGGGTCCAAATACTGCGTGCAAGAGAGAAAGCGAGAGAGAGAGAGAGAGATTACTGATAACGAAGGGTCCAAATACTGCGTGCAAGATAGAAAGAGAGAGAGAGATTACTGATAATGAAGGGTCCAGATGCTGCGTGCAAGAGAGAAAGAGAGAGAGATTACTGATAACGAAGGGTCCAAATACTGCTTGCAAGAGAGAAAGAGAGAGAGATTACTGAAAACGAAGGGTCCAAATACTGCGTGCAAGGGAGAGAGAGATTACTGATAACGAGGGGTCCAAATACTGGTGGAAGAGAGAAAGAGAGAGAGAGAGATCACTGATAACAAAGGGTCCAAATACTGCGTGCAACAGAGAAAGCGAGAGAGAGAGATTACTGATAACGAGGGGTCCAAATATTGCATGCAAAGGAGAGAGAGAGAGAGAGATCACTAATAATGAAGGGTCCAAATATTGCATGCAAAGGAGAGAGAGATCACTAATAATGAAGGGTCCAAATAGTGTGTGCAAGAGAGAGAGATAGAGAGAGAGCTTACTGATAATGAAGGGTCCAAATACAGCGTGCAAGAGAGACAGAGAGAGAGAGATTTTGAGAGAGAAATTACTGATAACGAAGGCTCCAAATACTGCGTGCAAGAGAGAGAGAGAGAGAGATTACTGATAATGACGGGTCCAAGTACTGCGTGCAAGAGAGAGAGAGAGAGAGGTAGATTACTGATAACGAAGGGTACAAATAGTGCATGCAAAAGAGAAAGAGAGAGAGAGAGATTATTGATAATGAAGGCTCCAAATACTGCGTGCAAGAGAGAAAGAGACAGAGAGAGATTACTGATAACGACGGGTCCAAATACTGCGTGCAAGAGAGAGAGAGAGAGAGAGATTACTGATAACAAAGGGTCCAAATACTGCATGGAAAGGAGAGAGAGAGAGAGAGATTACTGATAACGAAGGGTCCAAATACTGCACGCAAGAGAGAAAGAGAGAGAGTACTGATAATGAGGGGTCCAAATACTGCATGCAAGAGAGAAAGAGAGAGATTACTGATAATGAAAGGTCCAAATACCACATGCAAGAGAGAGAGAGAGAGTGAGAGAGATAACTGATAACGAAGGGTCCAAATACTGTGTGCAAGGGAGAGAGAGAGAGAGATTACTGATAACAAAGAGTCAAATACCATGTGCAAGAGAGAAAGAGAGAGAGAGAGATTACTGATAACGAAGGGTCCAAATACTGCGTGCAACAGAAGAGAGAGAGAGAGAGATTACTGATAACGAAGGTTCCAAATACTGCATGAGAGAGAGAGAGAGAGATTACTGATACTGATGGTTCCAAATACTGCATGCAAGAGAGAGAGAGATTACTGATAATGAATGGTCCAGATACTGCATGCAAGAGAGAAAGGGAGAGAGAGAGAGAGAGAGAGATTACTGATAACGAAGGGTCCAAATACTGCGTGCAAGAGAGAGAGAGAGAGATTACTGATAAGGAAGGGTCCAAATACTGCATGCAAGAGAGAGAGATTACTGATAACGAATGGTCCAAATACTGCGTGCAAGAGAGAAAGAGAGAGATTACTGATAACGAGCGGTCCAAATACTGCGAGCAAGAGAGAAAGAGAGAGAGAGAGAGAGAGATTACTGATAACAAAGGGTCCAAATACTGTGTGCAAGAGAGAAAAGAGAGAGAGAGAGAGAGAGAGAGAGAGAGAGAGAGAGAGATTACTGATAATGAACGGTCCAAATATTGCGTGCAAGAGAGAGAGAGAGAGAGAGATTACTGATAATGAAGGGTCCAAATACTGCATGCAAGAGAGAGTGAGAGAGAGAGAGAGAGAGAGAGAGAGAGAGAGAGAGAGAGAGAGAGAGAGAGAGAGATATTACTGATAACGAAGGGTCCAAATACTGCGTGCAAGAGAGAGAAAGAGAGAGAGATTTCTGATAATGAAGGGTCTAAATACTGCGTGCAAGAGAGAAAGAGAGAGAGAGAGAGAGAGATTACTGATAACAAAGGGACCAAATACTGCAGAGAGAGAGAGAGAGAGATAGATTAATGAGAACGAAGGGTCCAAATACTGCATGCAAGAGAGAGAGAGAGAGATTACTGATAATGAAGGGTCCAAATACTGCGTGCAAGAGAGAGAGAGAGAGAGATTACTGATAACAAAGGGTCCAAATACCACGTGCATGGGAGAAAGAGACCAGAGGGAGAGATTACTGATAATGAAGGGTCCAAAACTGCATGCAAGAGAGAGACCTTACCTTACCTTACAGACCTTACAATTGAGTTGCCCCAGGTCCCTCAGAGTGAGGCACCTTTGATGTCTACAGAGAGTTGCTAACGCATCTTCCGGTATATTTTGCATCTTCCAGTCTTGGATGGTCTGGGATGCATCTTAGATATTTGTCGAGCTTATTCTTAAACACATCTACGCTCACTCCTGTTATGTTCCTCAGATGAGCTGGTAGCGCATTGAATAGACGCTGCATTATCGATGCTGGTGCGTGGTGGATTAATGTCCTGTGTGCTTTCCTTAATTTTCCTGGTATAGTTTTTGGCACTATTAATCTACCTCTGCTTGCTCTTTTTGATAATTTTAGTTCCATGATGTTTTTGGTAATTCCTTCTATCTGTTTCCATGCTTGAATTACCATGTATCGTTCTCTTCTCCTTTCAAGACTATATAAATTTAAGAATTGTAGTCTTTCCCAGTAGTCAAGGTCCTTAACTTCTTCTATTCTAGCTGTAAATGACCTTTGTACACTCTCTCTATTTGTGCAATATCCTTTTGGTAGTGTGGGTACCATATTATATTGCAATATTCAAGTGGACTACGACGTACGTTTTATAAAGCATAATCATGTGTTCAGCTTTTCTAGTTTTGAAGTGCCGGAACAACATTCCCATTTTTGCTTTGCATTTTGCCAATAGAATTGCTATTTGATCATTGCATAACATATTCCTATTCAACATCACACCAAGGTCTTTAACTGCTTCCTTGTTTGTGATTGTCTCATTATTAGGTCCTTTATATGCATATAGCATTCCTACTTTATCACCATAGTTCATTGATTCAAATTTATCAGAGTTAAATACCATCCTATTTATCTCTGCCCATTTATATATTTTGTTTAGGAAGAGTTCCTATCTTCATCACAAGCAATTTCTCTACTTATTCTTGTGTCAAGAAACTTCTTACTACTGAGTCCTTAACATTACTGTCTATGTCTGCAATCATAATCACAAACAGCAATGCAGCTAACACCGTACCCTGTGGTACACCGGATATTACCGTAGCTTCATCCGATTTCTCATCGTTTGCAATCACTATCTGTTTTCTATTTTGCAAAAATTCTTTTATCCATCTTCCTACTTTGTCAACAATGTTATGTTTTCTAATTTTTTTCGCTAATATATTATGATCTACCTTGTCAAAAGCTTTTGCAAAGTCTAGGTAAACCACATCTGTATCTTTTCATTTATCATATTTTTATATATGCTTTCATGGTGGACTAACAGTTGGGTTTGTGTACTTTTCCGGGTACAAAACCATGTTGTCCTATATTGAACAATCTATTTTTCATTAAATGTTTCATTATATTTTTTTTTCATTACCCTTTCATATACTTTCATAATATGAGATGTCAGACTCACAGGCCTATAATTACTTGCCTCTAGTCTTGAACCACTTTTGAAAGTAGGAGTAATATATGCTAATTTATGCTCATCATAAATCTTGCCTGTATCTATACTTTGCCTTAATAATATTGCTAGCGGCTTTGCGATTGAATGAACCACTTTCTTTAACAATATGGCAGGTACTCCATCTGGTCCTGCTGCTGATCCATTTTTAATTTCATTAATAGCCTGCACAATATCGGCTTCTGTAATATCTATATCTGATAAGTATTCAGTATTTTCATCTCTTATTTCTGTATCATTATCTTCATTGTCAATTCTAGGTGTAAATTCACTCTTATATCTTTCTGCTAATATGTTACATATTTCCTTTTTTCATTCGTTAATCGCCCTTCAATTCTTAGAGGGCCTATTTCTACTCTTATTTTATTCATCTTTTTGCATATGAATAAAAAATTTTAGGGTTTTGCTTGATATTTTGTAGTGTCATTTCTTCTAGGTTCCATTTTTCATTTTCTTTTGATTGTATAATCTTTTGTTCTGCATTTTCTATCTTACTTTTTAGTTCCATCACTTTCCATGCATTCTTTTCTTTTGCAAGAGCTTTTTTCCACTTTCTAATTTTCTGGAACAAGATCCTTCTGTCTCTTGGAATTCGTGACTGATGTTTACTTTTTTCTTCGGTATATATTTTTCCACTATTTCCTCTAATATTTTATATAATATATCGGTATTTACCTGTATATCATCACTTACAAATATGTTTTCCCATTCTTTGTTTAATTCTTCATTTATTTTTGACCAATTTATATTCTTACTATAGAAATTGTATTTTCCATATCCTTCCCATTTTTTCGTCTCTTGCTTTTCTTTGTTTTCGTATGTTCTGGAACGGACTGTTAATTCTATGACATTATGGTCCGAAATAGTTATATACTATTATTTCTTTAACATAGTTCACCTCATTCACAAATACTAGGTCTAAAATATTATCCTTTCTTGTTGGTAGGTGATTTATTTGCTGAATGTTATGTTCTAGTAGCATATCTAATAGCTTTTCAAATTGCCTCTTATCTTCTGCACTACTATTGCTCTCTTTTTATATGTATAAATACAACCACAGTCTCCTATTCGTTCTTTCCATTCTACAAAAAGGAAAGTTAAAGAGTTAGGAGTATAGTCCAGTCCTTGTGATTTCTACATATTTCATCCAGTTTTTCAATTATTATGTCAAACTCTTTAGTATTAGGGGTCTATATATTACAATGTTCACTAATTTTTCAGATTACTGATAAAGAAGGTTCCAAATACTGCATGCAAGAAAGAAAGAGAGAGAGGAGATTACTGATACTGAAGGGTCCAAATACTGCGTGCAAGACCCTACAGTTCGTTAGGTTGCCCCAGGTCCTCAGTGTGAGGCACCTCTGATGTCTACCAGACATTGCTAATGCATCTTCCGGTATATTTTGAGAGAGAGAGAGAGAGAGAGAGAGAGAGAGAGAGAGAGAGAGAGAGAGAGAGAGAGAGAGAGAGAGAGAGAGAGAGAGATTACTGATAATGAAGGGTCCAAATACTGCGTAAGAAGAGTCCAGAGAGAGAGAGAGAGAGAGAGAGAGAGAGAGAGAGAGAGAGAGAGATTACCAATAACGAAGGGTCCAAATACTCCCTGCAAGACCCTACAGTTCGAGAGAGGTTGCCCCCAGGTCCTCAGTGTGAGGCACCTCTGATGTCTACCAGAAATTGCTAATGTATCTTCAGGTATATTTTGAGAGAGAGAAATTACTGATAACGAAGGGTCCGAATACTGCGTGCAAGAGAGAGAGAGAGAGAGAGAGAGAGAGAGAGAGAGATTACTGATAACGAATGCTCCAAATACTGCGTTCAAGAGAGAGAGAGAGAGATATTACTGATAACGAAGGCTCCAAATACTGTGGGCAAGTGAGAGAGAGAGAGAGAGAGAGAGAGAGAGAGAGAGAGAGAGAGAGAGAGAGAGAGAGAGAGAGAGAGAGATTACTGATAGGGTCCTGATTACTGATAACAAAGGGTCCAAATACTGCATGCAAGAGAGAGAGAGAGAGAGAGAGAGAGAGAGAGAGAGAGAGAGAGAGAGAGAGAGAGAGAGAGAGAGAGAGAGATTACTGAAAATGAAGGGTCCAAATACTTCATGCAAGAGAGAGAAAGAGAGATCACTGATACTGCATGCAAGAGAGAGAGAGAGATAGATTACTGATAATGAAGGGTCCAAATACTGCGTGCAAGAGAGAGAGAGAGAGAGAGAGAGAGAGAGAGAGAGAGAGAGAGAGAGAGAGAGAGAAATTACTGATAATGAAGGCTCCAAATACTGCGTGCAAGTGAGAGAGAGAGAGAGAGAGAGATTACTCTTAATGAAGAGTCCAAATACTGCGTGCAAGAGAGAGAGAGAGAGAGAGAGAGAGAGAGAGAGAGAGAGAGAGAGAGAGAGAGAGAGAGATTACTGATAATGAAGGGTCCAAATACTGCGTGCAAGAGAGAGAGAGAGAGATTACTGATAACGAACGGTTTAAATACTGCGTGTAAGACGGGGAGAGAGAGAGAGAGAGATTACTGATAACAAAGGCTCCAAATACTGCGTGCAAGTGAGAGAGAGAGAGAGAGAGAGAGAGAGAGAGAGAGAGAGAGAGAGAGAGAGAGAGATTACTGATAACGAAGAGTCCAAATACTGCATGTAAGAGAGAGAGAGAGAGAGAGAGAGAGAGAGAGAGAGAGAGAGAGAGAGAGAGAGAGATTACTGATAATGAAGGGTCCAAATACTGCATGCAAGAGAGATAGATAGATAGATAGATAGATAGATAGATAGATAGATAGATAGAGAGAGAGAGAGAGAGAGAGAGAGAGAGAGAGAGAGAGAGAGAGAGAGAGAGATTACTGATAACAAAGGGTCCAAATACTGCGTGCAAGAGAAAGAAAGAGAAAGAGAGAGATTACTGATAATGAAGGGTCTAAATACTGCGTGCAAGAGAGAAAGAGAGAGAGAGAGATTACTGATAACAAAGGGACCAAATACTGCATGCAAGAGAGAGAGAGAAAGAGAGAGAGAGAGATTAATGAGAATGAAGGGTCCAAATACTGCGTGCAAGAGAGAGAGAGAGAGAGAGAGAGAGAGAGAGAGAGAGAGAGAGAGAGAGAGAGAGATTACTGATAATGAAGGGTCCAAATACTGCATGCAAGAGAGAGAGAGATTACTGATAACAAAGGGTCCAAATACCACGTGCAAGGGAGAAAGAGATCAGAGGGAGAGATTACTGATAATGAAGGGTCCAAAACTGCATGCAAGAGAGAGAGAGAGATTACTGATAAAGAAGGTTCCAAATGCTGCATGCAAGAGAGAAAGAGAGAGAGGGAGATTACTGATAACGAAGGGTCCAAATACTGCGTGCAAGACCCTACAGTTCGTTCGTGTTGCCCCAGGTCCCTCAGTGTGAGGCACCTCTGATGTCTACCAGACATTGCTAATGCATCTTCCGGTATATTTTGAGAGAGAGAGAGAGAGAGAGAGAGAGAGAGAGAGAGAGAGAGAGAGAGAGAGAGAGAGAGAGAGAGAGAGAGAGATTACTGATATTGAAGGGTCCAAATACTGCGTGCAAGAGAGAGAGAGAGAGGGAGAGAGAAAGAGAGAGATTACCAATAACGAAGGGTCCAAATACTGCCTGCAAGACCCTACAGTTCGTTCGGGTTGCCCCCAGGTCCCTCAGTGTGAGGCACCTCTGATGTCTACCAGAAATTGCTAATGTATCTTCAGGTATATTTTGAGAGAGAGAAATTACTGATAACGAAGGGTCCGAATACTGCGTGCAAGAGAGAGAGAGTGAGAGATTACTGATAACGAATGCTCCAAATACTGCGTTCAAGTGAGAGAGAGAGAGAGAGAGAGAGAGAGAGAGAGAGAGAGAGAGAGAGAGAGAGATTACTGATAACGAAGGCTCCAAATACTGTGGGCAAGTGAGAGAGAGAGAGAGAGAGAGATTACTGATAATGAAGGGTCTAAATACTGCGATTACTGATAACGAAGGGTCCAAATACTGCATGCAAGAGAGAGAGAGATTACTGAAAATGAAGGGTCCAAATACTTCATGCAAGAGAGAGAGAGAGAGAGAGAGAGAGATCACTGATACTGCATGCAAGAGAGAGAGAGATAGATTACTGATAATGAAGGGTCCAAATACTGCGTGCAAGAGAGAGAGAGAGAGAGAGAGAGAGAGAGAGAGAGAGAGAGAGAGAGAGAGAGAGAGAGAAATTACTGATAACGAAGGCTCCAAATACTGCGTGCAAGTGAGAGAGCGAGAGAGAGAGAGAGATTACTCTTAACGAAGAGTCCAAATACTGCGTGCAAGAGAGAGAGAGAGAGATTACTGATAATGAAAGGTCCAAATACTGCGTGCAAGATAGAGAGAGAGAGAGATTACTGATAACGAACGGTTTAAATACTACGTGCAAGAGAGAGAGAGAGAGAGAGAGAGAGAGAGAGATTACTGATAACGAAGGCTCCAAATACTGCGTGCAAGTGAGAGAGAGAGAGAGAGAGAGAGAGAGAGAGAGAGAGAGAGATTACTGATAACGAAGAGTCCAAATACTGCGTGCAAGAGAGAGAGAGAGAGAGAGAGAGAGAGAGAGAGAGAGAGAGAGAGATTACTGATAATGAGATTACTGATAATGAAGGGTCCAAATACTGAGAGAGAGAGTGCAAGAGAGAGAGAGAGAGAGAGAGAGAGAGAGAGAGAGAGATATTACTGATAACGAAGGGTTCAAATACTGCGTGCAAGAGAGAGAGAGATTAGATAACGAAGAGTCCAAATACTGAGTGTAAGAGAGAGAGAGAGATTACTGATAATGAAAGGTTCAAATACTGCATGCAAGAGAGAGAGAGAGAGAGAGAGAGAGAGAGAGAGAGAGAGAGAGAGAGAGAGAGAGAGAGAGAGAGAGAGATTAGATAACGAAGAGTCCAAATACTGAGTGCAAGAGAGAGAGAGAGAGAGAGAGAGAGAGAGAGAGAGAGAGAGAGAGAGAGAGAGAGAGAGAGAGAGAGTTTGATCACTGATAACGAAGGGTACAAGTACTGAGTGCAAGAGAGAGAGAGAGAGAGAGAGAGAGAGAGAGAGAGAGAGAGAGAGAGAGAGTACTGATAACGAAGCGTCCAAATACTGCGTGCAAGAGAGAGAGAGTGAGAGAGACAGAGCAGTCGGAACTATCGCCCTTTCACACTTCCACAGAGAAAAAACCGGAGCCTTCATTCTCTCTCTTGGCTTCTCGGGCCTCATAGTGGCCATTGTCGATCACATCAGACTCCCACGGTCCGCTGAAAGCCTCAAAGCATTGCGTTTTGGGTAGGTCCCTTTCCCGCATCCCTACAGACAGGTAGCTTCTGGAGTTTGTTTTCCTGCGACATCTAGCTTTTAACGGTGGTCACCCCTCCAAATACTGACCGTATGCAATATTGCCTAGCTACTGTTGTGTTGTTGCAAGCATGTCGCTAAAGAAAGAAAAAAATAAAACAAACAAAATCGTATGAAAAACCTACCATGAAATTTAGAACGGGGAAACGGCTCACGGAAGGCACACACACATCCACACACACACACACACACACACAGAGGAGAAATATTCAGGTATTTTATTTACGGGAAAAAAGACATTTATTCCAGTGCATAGACGGAGGAGTCGCACTCAGACAGACATTCAGACACAGACAGGGTAGAGAGATAAAGTCGCTCAGAAAGAAATGAGATGGCCAGACATTCAGACACCAACAGAGAAGAGGCATTCAGACTCTGTCACACAGACAGAGAGATGACATTCAGCCAGACAACAAAAGAGACATATTCAGGCATTCAAAAGCGGTCAGGGAGAGACAGTAGACGTCTAATCAAGACATTCAGACAATCCCAAGTAAAGTTCAATATTTAAATGTGAGTGACACTATGACTCAGAATTCTAGAACTCCGATCTTTCTCTGGTGTTCCCACGGGATTTCAGGAGGCCAGGAGCTGGATGTCTCATCTGCTAATACCAGCTTCGTCTTGCAGCTAAGAACAAGATTTGCCCAGCTCGGGATGCTCCTCAAAGTGGAGAAACAATTGACATGGGGGACAAAATCCACAGAAATGAAAGTCATCCGTATGACTTCTGACAAAGGGACAGGAAAAAAGAATTAAAGACTAAACATTTACTTACAAGGTTTTCCGTGGCAGTCGAAACATCATTATGGGTTTTCTGTATATTTCATTCATCAAAATCTATCTACTGCGTATGTCTATGTGCATTAGCATGCTAGTACTCGTATGTATGTGCAAATGTCGGTATGTTAGTCTACTAAATCCCTATATTACTGTTTGTTGCTAATGTCATTTTTACAGAATGGCCTTGTACACACACACACAACGTGCATGTATATGTGTGTGTGTATACGTGTATTTTTATGTGCATGCAGTATGTAACACAGCAAGCAAGGCTCGATAGCCATAACTTATTTCAGCTCGCTGGAAATAGCAATGTAAATCTCTTGCTAAAATAACTACTGAGGGTAAAGTATGATCCAGTGAAATTATGCTTATTATTTGTTTCTTCTTTTTTTCTTCTTCTTCCTCCTGCAGCCAATCAGAAAGCAGTGACGTCACTCGAGGGGAAATGACAGAGAGGAAGGACTTTGGCCACGCCCCCTGATACTTCCACTACCCTCTGGTGGATCGCACTCACTCTCTCCGCGTAGGCCGACGCGTGCGCACCCTCGCGCATCGTCCCTCATCGGTATCCTGAGGTGAACCTTTTTTATCATTACTCCCGCCTCGCTTTCTTCTCTTGTTTAATGTTTATGACACTGAACAGTACACCGGGACGTATATATTACCTACGGGTAATATACGTGGCTGTTCTGTTTATCCGTTTGACACTTTTGGATGCATGAGGTTATATCGATGGCAGGACTACGTCTAGTGGTCTCCTTTATTCTCTTTTCTTTTCGTTTGTCCTGAGTTCGATTTGATATTCTGTTGTATTTAAGTGCTCTTTATTATTTCCTAATTTCCAGTTGTGCCCACGATCGCTTTTTCAATGTTTATCAGTTTTTTTTTGCGAATTTCTGTGACTCCTGTTTTTCGGCCAAACACCTTGTGTCTATTCCCAAGTTTGGTACTCTGTTTTATCCACTTATTTTCCTGACCTTGGCGCGCAATTTTGTGAGCTTCATTATCTACTTTTGACGCAAACTTGGTTGCTTAATTTTGCTGCGATCGTATACTCTATGTGCTTCATGACATTTTTGGCGCGAACTTCACTGAGCTATTTTATTTATTCATTTATTAATTATTTATTTATTTTTATCTATTTTTTATTTTATGCCCGCCCTGTTCACTTTCGATTCTATATTTTCAGGCGTCGTTACAGGAAACGGAGAGCTGTGAGGAAGACTACCGCGCTCAATTGATGTTTAGATATGGGAACTCATTGCAGTGAAGGGAAATAGGGCAAAGTACAGTGACTGCCCTGAGAAAAGTAGAATAATGTAAAATGTGATTTGTTTGGAAATTATTCATAAACGACTGGGTTCTGAAATGATGAAATGCGTGAAAACAAGAGACAAAAAATAACTTTGAATAAGTTCTATTCTCGGAATCGCATGTTGTAGACAACGATAATCTGTTTCACGTGAGCGAAAACATATTGAACAACCACTGAAAAAAAACGAAGAGAACGCGTAGCGTGTGTGTGTGTGTGTTTGTGTATAAAACAGCTTATAAGAAAAAGCAAGGATGACGAAGAAGCGTTGCAAAAACAACGGATTCCAAAATCCAAGAAGGCCTCGACGGCGCTGCCGTGCCCAACGCTCGTAGGATAAGACTGTCGAAATGAAGGGTTAGGCTGTAATGACACCCTTCTCGACGCTTCAGACAGAAACGTTTTCCTGGATGTGTATTTTCTGAGATGTCGAGAATCGTGCCTGATTCTCTAGAGAAAGATCGTCCATCTCGGACACGATAATGGTGAGGTTCTTGTCAATCTTCATGTTTGAAAAATGACACACCGTCAGGAAGAAGATAGTCCGAAGAAAATCCGGGTCATAATTTATGCCAATTGGTGTCTGAAAAAGACAGCACAAAATAGCTGACTTTGATGAGTCTTGATTATATTTTCAGTCGAGTGGTGATTGAGAAAGAGCGTGACGTCATTTATAATCGAGAGTGAGGGAACGTGAGGCATTTTGAGTCAACTGACGTCAAATAATAACACAAAGCAAAAAATAACTTATTTT
>NC_089788.1:35480767-35553267 GCF_040412425.1 Macrobrachium rosenbergii
GCGTCCACTGCCCTCACTTCATCTGCACTTCCGGTTGTCTTCCCTTTAGACCTTATGCAGTGCCATCACCCTCACTCTCTCTGCGCGCTCTCCCTCTGGCTGTCATGGGGACTGCAGAATGGCCGTGACAGTGGCATCTTATCATTCTGAAGCTCTGGTTCTGAGAACGCAGCATTGCTCTTTGGTATTATACACACATGCACACACACACACACACATATATATACAGCAGAGGGTCCTGTGAAACTGACGGTAAGGGCTGGTATTCACAATCAGGTTTACCTGTCAGTTCTCCGACTCTCGCGTATACTGTATTTATATATATAGGGTGCGGCATAAGTAACGCCCTTTGTTTAAGTGGAACAAAATTAAAGCCTTTTTGATTATCCTTTATTTTTTCGAACATGAATGCATTGCCACAGGTTAATAGATTAATATAATATATTAACAAAATTAATATAATGCTTATTCGGTTTAATAATGCGGCATAAGTAACGCCCTTTTTAATTTTATATCTTATAATGTATATTTTCTTCATTATTTTCTTTAATTTATTTGCTAAATCTTCATTTTTTCAGATATTTTATACAACCATGAGATTAACAAAGGAACAGAGTAAATGCAATTCAATTGTACTATCAAAACAATAAAAATGGTGCTGAAACCGCAAGATTGTTATCAGCTGAATTTAACATCCCAAGGGTGCAAAGCCGAAATATCATTTGTATTAAACATTATTAAACCGAATAAGCATTATATTAATTTTGTTAATATATTATATTAATCTATTAACCTGTGGCAATACATTCATGTTCGAAAAAATAAAGGATAATCAAAAAGGCTTTAATTTTGTTCCACTTAAACAAAGGGCGTTACTTATGTTGCACTATATATATATATATATATATATATATATATATATATATATATATATATATATATATATATATATATATACATATACTCACACTCAAGTACTGATGATGCAGCTGGCGAATTCACAATGGTAAGCGTTCAGTAGAAGGCATCGATACAATTTGCAGTTTATTTCTGGGCCCAACGTTTCATAACTACATCGTTGCATTTTCAAGGCTGAAAAGTATGTACAGCGAGGTTGACAAATTACACACGACACCATTGACTAAACCGCCAATTAAAACCATTAAAAATAAAGACATCTGATGTATTGCAGCACGATGATGACACTAAAGGAATGACCTGATCAGACGGCGGTTAAAATGAAACTACCGAGTCAAAGAGAGAAAGAAAGGAGAAAGATAAAAAACAACAATGTAGTTGTGAAATATTGGCCTCAAAAATAAACTGCAAATTGTATCGAGTGCTTTTACTGAACGCCTATGATTAAATAAATGTATCACGATTAATCAACGACTTTCATTGTGTTACCCTTACTTATATATATATATATATATATATATATATATATATATATATATATATATATATATATATATATATATATATATATATATATATATATATATATATATATACTGTATATATCAGGTAAGGGTTTGAATGGAGGTTGTTTCATTAATAAGTGATACTGTTGTGGTGTAGAATAGATAGGGAAATTAGATAGAAAAGAAAAGAGAGAGAGAGAGAGAGATAGAAAGAGAAAAAGTTAGGAGAGAGAAGGAGAGAGAAATAAGAATAAAGAGAGAGGCAAAGAACACAGTGATAATGGCCAAATGCTGTTGTGTCATGTTATCAATACGCAGGATGTTTACGTGGACCGTTGCAGTATATCGTGTTTAAGCCATAAAAACAGTCGTAAAATTAGGAAATAATGGCCTCGCGATTGAAGCTAACCAAAACATGAGTCAGCACAGTCTAAATGCTTACAACAGCTGACTCTATAGCCCCGCCTTCTCAGGAAGGTGTTTTCGTGGAAGTTCCAGGAATTTGGGGGTTGGCCCAAGTGATGTACTTCTTCAACCTCCAATCAATTATGTGTGGGAGGGGTCTTTCACACACCCTCCTAAGATCACCTCCTATCAAGTCCTCTAAGGAGAGATTTGAATCACACCCACTACAGTCCTTCCAGTCAGCTACTTGAAGGGGAGGACTTGCTGATTAATCCTTCCAATAAGACTAGAAGGAGGTGGAGATTGCAGATAGCAAGGTTTTCTGAGGGTTCGACGAGTTAGAGAGCTACGAGGAGACCA
Organism: Macrobrachium rosenbergii; assembly: GCF_040412425.1. Classification (NCBI taxonomy): domain Eukaryota; kingdom Metazoa; phylum Arthropoda; class Malacostraca; order Decapoda; family Palaemonidae; genus Macrobrachium; species Macrobrachium rosenbergii. The sequence continues at coordinate 35,482,957 of NC_089788.1, forward strand.
GAGTCAGAACTGTGTCCTTCAAGGGAGAGTACGTCTCCCCCTCGCTTCCGTGTTCCCCATATAGACTGATTCAAGAGTGATTCGTTTCTATCATTGTAACTTGTTAATTTGGTACTGATCTTTATAATACTAAGTACTAATTAAAGTGAAGAAATTACCGATCTCTTCTCTATACGTCTTTCTGAGAGATATCAATACTTAAAAGGAATAAATATACAAAGATAGCACATCATCCGCGAAGCGATCTGAAGGACACCTCGAAAGAAACCAAGGTAAGAAGAGAAAGACTAAAATCTATGCAAACATATAACAAAGAACATAAAAAAAGGGAGATAACTCCCAACAATACATTTATTATGCCGACGCGTTTCATAACAACATTGTTACATTGTCAAGGCTAAAAGAAAGAGAGAGAGGAAAAAAACGTACAATATTTTCTTTTTAGAGTCTCAACATATTATACATAGTTACTTCCTCTCCTTTTCTGGTCATTCAGTCTCCAACTTTTGGTCTAACAGGCGCTTTTACTTGATTTTTATTTTTTATTTTTTTATTTCCCTTGTTTTTTAATGCACAAGTATGTAATATGTTGAGACTCTAAAAAGAAAAAATTGCATATCCACGTATTTTTAAACTGTACGTTTATTTCTCATTCTTTTAGCCTTGAGAATGTAACAATGTCGTTACGAAACGCGTCGGCGTTATAAATGTACCGCCTATTAATGAAAGACCTTCACTTTGTCACCCTTACCTGATGTGTTTTGTGGTCCGGCTGCACCAACTTCTCCTTTCTTATATATATATATATATATATATATATATATATATATATATATATATATATATATATATATATACTAGTTGACTGACCACCGGCACTGCCCGGGAAACCTCTGAATGACAAGCAGTAAACTCTCTCTCTCTCTCTCTTTCTCTAACACCCCTCTATTCTCTCTCATTTCTGCTCCCTCTCACTCTCTTCCTTTTCTGTTAAGATAGTTGCTTCAGTTGCATTGCCCAACATTTTTGACATTTTATATTTCACCCCTTCTCACATCCCCCTACCCCACTCCAGTCAGGGCTGAACTTGGACTGTTCATCTCAGCGACCTCGAAAACCATGGATGAGACCCTAATATCTGTCGTTTTTGGTTATTTTAACATGTCACCCCCTTCCTACCCTCACCCCCTTATTCTTTTCTAGATAGTAAGTCGTATGTATACCAAGTTTGGTTGAAAGCGCTCAATGCATTTCAAAGTTATGCTGGAACATACACACACATACACACACATACATACATACATCCATCCATTTATATATATATATATATATATATATATATATATATATATATATATATATATATATATATATATATATATATATATATATATATATATATATATATATATATAGATTAGATAGACAGACAGTGTGTGCATGGAGGTATGCCATTCTCCTGTTGAACCTTCTGGGCAGTACACAACTAATTTAATGCTGAAAAAAGTTTTCTTCATAGAGGGGTCAGGCTTCGTTCACACTGAATGATTGAACATGGCAGTGACTGCTGTTCTGTTTTTTCTATAGACCTACCCCTTATCAAGGGAAAAACTTGATGTTAGCATAAATACATACATACATACATACATACATACATACATACATGCATATATGATCGATTTTAAACCACGAAAAAGGTAAAAATGTGATATGAACAAAGCTTACAGCCATGTCTTGGTAACAAGACGAAAGTACTTAGCATCTCATTGTTTCACTTTTCCTTCGTGGCTGTAACTTTATACATACCTACACACACACACAAATATATATTTCTGTATATGTGTTCTTATATTTGTATAACTATTTCTCGCCATATAAAAAAAAAACTAGATCTATTTTCGGTTATTCACATGAGGCAATCTGCACGAAAAGTGCAGAACTTGAGCTTGTCACGTGACATTTCTAGGCCTAGTCATAAGACAATCAGTTATTCCTGTGAACTGTTGATTAATATATATACATTATAAATAAACGTGTTTATTTTTAAGAAATTGTTTTATTCAAACCCTTGCTTCTTATTTGTCCTTTAAGGAGGATGTGTTTGTGTGAGATAAAAACTTTTCGAAAATTGTACATCCTGCAAAAGGCCATTGCCCGGTTACAGTTTTTCCAGGTAGAGCGAAATCAACACAACTGTCAGATTCACTTCTATTTCTGGATACAAAACCAATTATAACTCTGCCAAGAGAGTTTGCGGACTCAAGTGGGTCCCAAGCCTGACATAGGATTTGTGTTGAACTCTGTCTCGATGCTCACTCCTTACATAATACGAAAGAGAGAGTAGGACAGCTGACAGCGGTAATGGGTCATAGGGAGCCAGAAAACAAACAAAGTGTCGACATATAAATGCATGTATAATACACACCCATCCACATAATCGGAGGCTGCTGCTCAGAAGGGAAACGCTCATTTCTGTCCACGTCATCGCAGTCAGCAATCTTCCCTCAAACAAAATATTCTGGAACGTTTCACGAGATTACTGGGGCTTACAAACGCCACTGCACGAGACGTTGCATTTGATGTTTCAACCGGCTTTTTTTTCTCTCTTTGCCTCTGGCTTTGCTGCTAAAGCCTTGAATGAATCTCACACAAATAAGTTAAAAAAAATACATTATATATATATATATATATTATATATATATATATATATATATATATATATATATATATATATATATATATATATATATATATATATATATATTCACATATATATTCACATATTTATAAAATTCTTCCCCTCAGCCCATTAGCTAGGAAATCAAATTTGATGGTGGCTGGAGGAGACTCCACTAAGGGGGGTGAACTTATGTAGGCCTACCCCCCATGTGGCCTGACTTGGTGGACCATACCAACCTCTTAGCCCCAGCATCGTATGATTTTTGTGGGGGATGCTGTGCTAACCCTAGTAGCCTTAGCCATAAGACCTATTTCAATTCGACCTTTCTGCTGGCTGAAATTGCTATTTCAGATTGACCAATGTGTTTGTGCCCCACACTGGAACTCGAATGGGAGACGCATCGTGCTCTGGCTTGACACACACTTGTCAAGCAGGACTGTAGTCACATGTAGTAAGTGCGGTCATGTTGCTATCCACACTGGCAAGGTTTCGAGACTTCTATGGCCGAAATTCGTCTTTTGTAAGCAAGCTCCATACACAAATGCAATAAGGTGCGCCTGAAGTAGCAATTGACTGCCAGTTATCTTTTTCTTCTCGTGAATTTCTCTCCATTTTCAGTATTTCCAACTTTCCATTCTCCTAAAACAAAGCCCCTTTGCTTCCCACAGCCTAGCAAGCACATTTGGCCCTCATGACTTGTCCCAAGCTTAAATTAAATTAGTTTAGTGATAATAATTAGAGCATTCCCACCATAGTGTTACCATGTGCTAATCAAATCTAATTGATGAATTCCTCCATCGTGCATAAGTAATTTCATGTGAGAGAAAGTCATTTGATTTGAATTCTAACCTGGAATTCTCTTCCAGAATCCTGTTATCAGGCTCTTCAAATGGTCTGCGCCTGCCTTTGTAAACCAAATAGCCCTAGATGTTTAACTGCCATCTTGCCTCGTACACGAGTCTTCTGATTCAGCGGTCCAGGGGCACTGGACACAGTTCCCCTTTGCAAATCCAGTTGCGTTAACCACCAAAAATCATTCAACCAGTCGCAACCGCAGAGTTTCATTTGCATGTCAAACTATTTCAGGGCTGTGGCCCTTTCAGATTCAATTATTTGCTACACATTGTCCAGCTGTTATTGCACATTGTATGTGCTTGCTTGCTGCTCACTCAGCCCTTTCATATTAATTTCCTGATCGCTCTGTTTGTAAATAAATTCAGTTTTAAGTTATTGACTGGATTTTAAAAAGGCGACCTCCACTTCTCTGTTTATTTAGATGTGATATCAACGTAAGTCAGTTTATTCATTACATTTATTGCTTATATTCTGAGTGCTAGGTGTTGGCCCTTAAGGCAGTTGACAAAAAAATACAGTTCCATTCTTCCAACCGGCCACAGAATATAACAATATATATATATATATATATATATATATATATATATATATATATATATATATATATATATATATATATATATATTTACTTATTTGTGTGAGATTCATTCAAGGCTTTAGCAGCAAAGCCAGAGGCAAAGAGAGAAAAAAAAAAGCTGGTTGAAACATCAAATGCAACGTCTCGTGCAGTGGCGCTTGTAAGTCCCAGTAATCTCGTGAAGTGTTCCAGAATATTTTGTTTGAGGGAAGATTGCTGACTGCGATGACGTGGACAGAAATGACGTTTCCCTTCTGAGCAGCAGCCTCCGATTATGTGGATGGGTGTGTATTATTCATGTGGGAATGCATGTATTTATATGTCGACGCTTTGTTTGTCTTCTGGCTCCCTATGACCCACTCTCTCTTTCGTATTTATATGTAAGGAGTGAGCATCGAGACCGAGTTCAACACGAATCCTCTGTCAGGCTTGGGACCCACTTGAGTCCGCAAACTCTCTTGGCAGAGTTATAATTGGTTTTTAACAATCGCTTGTCACACTCATCAACCTTTGGAAATAAAATAGAAAAACAATTAATTTTTTTTACCTTAACCTATTAATATTTTTGAATGATTTTTCTATTAATGTCTTTGAAAATGCAAGAATAAAATGAAGCGAAGCCTTACTTCTTTCCCTTGCCTTGCTTACGCTTGGGTATAGAGAGAGAGAGAGAGAGAGAGAGAAAAGAGAGAGAGGGAGAGAGAGAGTTTTCTTGGAACCATTTTCACAATTGAAGTTGTCACCAAACACAAGAGAATAAGCGAAAGAGAAGGAGAGTTTTCAAGTATAAATTCTGAAACGGAGCGAGAGCCAGACCGATAGAAAAATCCCAAAACAAATATTAGTGATGTAAAATCGATCCCTTCATGCCAACCTTCCCCTCCTTTCCACCTCCAAAAAACCTAGCAAGCCCCTCCCTAAAATAACTAATACATCGATCCACAGCCCCACCTCCCCCCTCCCCCCCGCCACACACAGCCTACACACACACTCATACACATACACAAACACACACACCAGACAAAAACTGACTAGCAATTATGCGGAAAGCAAGACCCAAACCTGATGGTTAAAAAAGCTTCGTATTTTAAATTGACTTTCATCTGGCAGCCAAATAGCAAGATTATTTTGCTTCTTGCCGAAATTGCACGGTCTGGGCCAGTTAATGAGGGCGCGCCAAGGTCGTGCGCACAGCTGATTGCGATTTTGCAACGATAATGATTGCATTCAACTTTGCTAGATGCTTGCTTTGAGCGCAAGCGACCTGGCCACGCATTTTGACAACGGGGAAAGCTGCTCAGATTTGTAGGGGAGGCGCTGAGAGACTCGAAAGGGAGTTCGATGATTACTTCAGAAAATCACTCGGAGTTTTTTGTGCGTGTGGTTTTTTGTTTTTGTTTTGTTTTGTGCTGTTTTGAGTTATTCTTGTTTAAACAGGTTCTCGAGGAATGTTACGCAAACTTCCCCGCAGTCTGTTTTCTTTCCTTTTGTTTTCTGCTGGTTGGAATCTTTCCTCTGATATTTTCCGCAAATAGACCGACGCGACGGGCTGCTAAATGGACTTGTCCTACCAAGACCCAAGAACGAGGAAAGAAAATGAGTGGGGGTTTGCGCCTTAAGGAAGAGGCAGGCCTGCTTTCTGTAAAAGAACAGGAATCAGGGAAAACAAATCAGGAACAAATTCCAAAGCTGCAGCGGTAGAGGTGAAAAAGAAGTCACCGAAGCTTTCGTTCCGAGGACTAGCCTACTGATTTCACAGAGCACTTAAGAAATGGAGTCCTAACGCGCGTTGTCAGCCCCGCGGCACAGAATGAATGATCTCCGGATAAACTAAGTGTGGGTAATGCGAAATTTGTTGGAAAATAAATAACAAAGGTGCAATAATGGATTACGACATAAAGAGAGGGACGCTATACAGGGGAACTAAAAGACCTAAGAGGAATAGCAATGATGAATATAGTCAGATTCATTTCATCTGTCCAGGGGCGGATTAACAGTACTTGGGGGCTGAGGCTACTTCACATCAGGGGCCCTTTTAACAGACATGTACACATTTATCATATTTTGTTTTAGCACATGTTTCAATATGAACAATATCAGTTAGTGTACTATCAATAAGTTTTACGTTTGAGTTACATTGAAACGATTGATCTATTATGTTGTATCATACTGTATAAAAAAAGAAAACTCCATTACAAACTAACAACAGAAAAACAATGAAAATATTAAACTGAACAATTCATGTATTTGTATAATTCACATATGAGGCAAGTATTACCTAATCAGATGAAGGTAAGTTGTTACAGAAAATCAATCACATTAGATACATTTTATGAACTCTGGTCTCATGTTTCCATGAAAATACTAATATGCATTGTATATATTTCCATAAATTCAACATGAATAAATGTGAAAAATGAGTGTCAAATAAATGTTAACATGAAAAACGAGCAAACAAATGTCAACATGAAAATCCATGTTGTAAGTTAATGCCTACTTAGGGAACTTCACTTTCCTAGCTTTCTGGTTTGCAAAGTCTCTCACTACATCCTGAAAGTTTAACTTTCACAAAATACTGGTCTCTATGTACATAAGTGACAGCATGTTTAGACGCTGTTCCTTCATTTTTGCTCGTGTTTCATTTTTTATCAGTTTAAGCTTTGAAAAGCTCCGCTCTCCAGTACAGTTTGACACCATGAGACACATATACAGGCGATATGCTATTTCAACATTCGGAAAGACTTCTTTCAACCCGTGTTGCAAGAGCATTCGATATACAATCAATTCAGTGCTACATTCTTGGTTTTCATTTTTGTTACGGAAATCATTGATATTTGCTGCAGCATAGGATGCAAAGTGAATCATTTCATCACTGAAGCTGGTCTCAATGTCAGAAGGATAATGATTAACTAACAAATCACAATGATGTTTAAGTGAATTCCTGTCCATTGTCATCACTTTAGACAAGAAACCAAATTTTGAGCTGATATCCTTATAAGCTGAAGCACGATATACTAGTGCAGTATTCAAGTGATCAATAATTCTTAAAAAAACCTCTACTCGAAATTTCTCCTTTCCGGACATTCTTGTTTCTTCACCTGAGCTCTCATCAAATTGTTTCTTCCGCTTCTGTTTCCTGCGGGTTTCCTCCTCATAAGTGTTAGTTTCACTAAGCTCTTAACCTTGTTCTTCAAAATCATCAAATTCTGAGCGTAATGAAGAAACGAAATCCTGTAGAGAATTTAGGAGACTAACTGCATTATTCAGGTCAAGTGTAGCACACTGAAGAGCTTTGCTTATGTTGTTAAATCTTTGCAGAACAGTGTCCCACAGTGTTATGAGGATGCCAGTTTCTAGTTTGTGAAACTCATTTGATAATCCCTTTGCCTCTTGTCTAGTGATTTGTTTCTCTTCTGGGTCACCTGTGATCTGTTCTAGAGCATACAGAACCCTCTTAAACCCTTTCCGCAGAGCACTGGTTGCATCAGCATGACATGACCAACGCGTATCTGACAGTTTTTTGGGCACTGGTGCCTGTTTGTCTAATGCACTAACAAGTATGCTCCAGCGATGAGTAGATGCAGCAAAAAACGTGTACACTCTCTGGACTACATCAAAAACTGAACAGTGAGAGGACAGCAATCAACAGCATTTGCTCCCACTAAGTTTAAAGAATGAGCAAAACAGGGTATGTATGCAGCAAGAGGGTTCACTGAAAGAATGTGAGCCTGTACGCCATTGTATGTACCAGACATGTTTGATGCGTTATCGTAAGACTGACCACGGCAGTCACTGATGTCTATTTTGTTGGTCCTCAAGAAATCTAGAAGTGCAGTGGCCAGTCCTTTCCCTGTGTGTGTATTAATATCGATGAAAGAAAGGAATCTTTCAACAGGACCATCTTCCTTTACATAACGAACAACTATTGACAGTTGATCAACATGAGATATATCTGGTGTAGAGTCAATGCAAATACTGTAATACTTGACCATTTTCAGTTCCTGAACAATTACAGAAAGTACTTTTTTGCCCATGACACAGATCAATTCATCACATATTGTAGAAGACAAATAAGACTTCATACCATAACCTGGGTTACCATATTTCTCAATGTGGGTGGCCAGAAAACTGTCATATTTACCTACTAGCTCAAGTATTCCCATATAATTGCCATTTGCTGGTGATCCGAACATTTCTTCTTGTCCTCTAAAGGGCAAACCCTCTCAGCCAGAAATTTGATGACGTCTACCGAACGTTGAAGAACTGATAGCCAATAATTTGTTTCACTTACCAACAACTTTTCATTCATTGCATCAACACAACCCACCAGACTTGATCGCTGTTTATAAGCCACACAAGCCAACAGGTGTGTCTGACTCTTTTCATGATTGTCAATGGCACGCTTTACATTCTTCCAGTCATTAAAGCCACAGGAAAATTCGCTAGCCTCAGTTGATAACAGTTTCCATGTAAAAGCAGTACACTTTACCTGTTGTTGGAGAGTAGCATAACCAAGTTCGAACTGATTTTTCACCAGTAAGAGTATGTATACGAGTGAATAAAGCAGCTGTACAGTAACGAAATTGATCAGCATATGAACGTTTGGACCTGGCAAAATCATCATCTTTATGCTGACAGTCCACACTACCTACACTAATAAAATGTGCTTGCATATCTGATGAGACCTCTTTCCATAATCCCAAATCTGTCTCATAAAGACCTGAGGATGTATTTCCATTACTATCTATAGTCAGTGAAGCTTCCTCATGGCCATATGACTGTTTTTTACGTCATCACTATCATGTTGATTGTGAAGCTGAGCTTCTTGATGCTCTACTGGCACGGATATCTTTTCTATTTCAGCTGAAGAAGAAGATGCAGCAGATTCTGATACAGACAGTGAAAAATGTCTCTATCCGTGCTGTTTGTTTGGTTATATTTTCCTCTTTAAGTTTTCTCTCAGCTGCTTTCTTTCGCTTAACTGCCCCACTTTCATACTTTCTAAGAGACATCTCTGGGTTCTGGAAACAAACAAACAATAAAATGTAATTATCACAAACTATGACAAAAATGCAGGCAAATCAAACTATCCCATATTGCTATGGTTGAGGGCCCAGGAAAGGGAGGGTGATTTCAAATATATCTCTCCTTCCTTGCGAAACACACAAATATAAATCAGTACTGGCGTAAAATCAGTACTCCCTTACCATTTAGAGGCGAAAACAAACATCTATCAATTCAATTCAATTCATTTTGACGCCTGCTCCTAGGAGCTCCCACTAGGGGATGGCCACAGCAGAAGAGCTTCCACCTCTCTCTAGCTTGACCATTAGGTCATAATGGAACGAAAAATAGTGTTCATTATCTCTAATACAGTGGTTCTTACCTTTTTTCAGTGCCCGTTCCCCATCCGAACCAATCCAGACCTCGATGTTATAACCACTATAAAATATAAATATTTATATTTTATATTTTTATATTTATATTTTATAACTATTCTAGTGTGGTATAACTGCAATATTGTCAAGAATATATATATATATATATATATATATATATATATATATATATATATATTGATTAAAGATATCTAACATTGAGGGTAGCGTTATGTGCATGAGGAGGAATTTGGTGGACTGTGTATTGTGTTGGTGATCATACGTTATTATACAACGGTTATAAGTTATATAATAACGTATCACTACCACCACAATACAGAGTCCACCATATTCCTCCTCATGCACATAATATTACATAACACCTTCAATATTAGACATATTTTATCAATATAGCTATTCTAGGCAACTTCACAGTTGAACCACTTATATATATATATAACATATATATATATATATATATATATATATATATATATATATATATATATATATATATATATATATATATATTTGATTGATTATTTGATTGATTGATTGATTGATTGATTGATTGACTGATTGTGACAAATAAAATGATAACACAAAACATAACGCTTCACAAACCAAATGCCACACGCACCAGTAATTCACCTCAATACTATCAATCACTCGAGCACAATCAAATATAGTGCAGACCCAATTCACACTGTTCACATAAACTCAACTACTCACAGCACAGTGCATGTCCAACACGTTTCACGTGATACACTCCAGGTTTGCCAAGTCTCGTAAATGTACTATTGCCAATTTTATTGATATATTTTCTAATCATCACCTCATCGGGGGGCCCCTCAGTACCCGGGGCCTGAGGCTGCAGCCTCATTAGCCTCAATGTAAATGCGCAACTGCATCTGTCCACCCACGGTGAAGATGTGGCATGTGCATGGGTAGCACGTGATTAGTTGACAATCAATGTTTCCGATATCGTTTTCTTATTGTGACAAATATTAAACTATTTCTTTGATAAGATATTTGAGTGTTTATATATACTAAGACTCCTGCCCCTTTCTTATACAGTATAAATCATAAGCATGCCGATTTGTATCGATAACATTCCAACACAAGCATACGAGAGACGAGTTTGGATCAAACAGTCTACTCAGATTAAACACAAACGAACGATGAGTTTTCAATAATTATGATTTATCTCATCACTATAGTCCAGGAAACACTTAGACCTATGCGAACAGACTTTTCAAATCACAAGAGTTTCTAATCATTCGAATTTTATTGTGTGTGTAGTTGCACTGCATGCATATAAAAATAACTTTATTATGATACCAAAGCAATATGTTCGTCTGTTAACTGAAAAAATCCTTCAATATTGTTTACCGATAGAACATGAAGCATGGACCATTGAAGCTAGACCTATGCTGTTGATTCTCCAGATATTTTGTTTCACTGGCCCCTCTTAAGCACACATTCATTCTGTTTCAGTCAAAAATACCTTTTAATTGTAATCTTTATTTATTTATTCTATTTAAGTATTGTTCCAATGGCCAACAATGAAAAAAATATGCTTGTTTCGGCTAGCCTTTTGTGCTGTATGTATGTCTTTCATCAACCAACCCTCTCAGGGTGACGGGTAGCCTACTCAATGGGCTTTCAAACTTTTGTTCATTAAGTTATATGGCCATAAGTCCAGAAAGTGCCCAGTCACTGAGCTATTATAATGATTATTAATCTCAAGAAAAAATGTTAAAAAACATACAAAGTATTCTGAAAAGGAAATCACAATATTCTTGCTATCATGCCTATGTGTTGACTGGAATTTCTCGCCTTCCAGCCAATACTGCAGTGGCTGATCTCTTCAACTCCCCCAGGCTCCAGACAGCCTCATAGACAACAATTTTTCATCCTATTTCGAATATCAACCTAGCCTATTTGTGTAATTTACATGCCAGAATTTATTAGAATACCTTCTTTTCGCACTCGCTTAGCCAGATGTCTTTTTATTTACCTACAACAAAATGAAAACAATTATTATTTAAAGCCCAACGTTGGTTTGCGTTCATCCTACGTAGACCGTTTTACAAGCTCGTCATTTGTGTGCTTGTATTGTTATATTATCGATATGAATTGACATCTGTATGATTTAAATAATGTTTTATTGTTCTTTGTATACATAAGCATTCAGATATATCACTGAAAAACTATTTTGCATCTGTATCAGAGTAAGCCTACGATATAGAAAACACTGATTTCAGCCGATCGAGAGCTATGCATATGCCACATCTACCTAAAACGTATGTTGGTGAGTGGACAGATGGCACGAAATAGACTATCATGTACCATATAGGAGCTGCAAGGAAGTGTCTCTAAAAGAAATGGAAATTAAGTACACATATATATGAAAATACAATAGCCAACTAATAACGAAGTTCCGATAGAGGCACATTCGCTCTCATCCTTGATGTATTTTTCGATAGTTCTTTCCCTTATATGCAAACTCCTGTTTATCTTTTGTTCTAATGAATGCTATCCTTCATTCTCAGCGAAGGGCGAACCTTATACCGTTTGGTATGACAATTCATTAAATATCTTTTGTCTATCCTTCATTCTCAGCGATCAGTCAAGGAATATATATATATATATATATATACGTATATATATATATATATATATATATATACAACACACAGAAGTAGGTCATTAAAGTTGAAGTATTAACAAAGATATTTAAAATGAATTCATATGCATATACAGCCCTAAGGTTCGCCTGACTGATAATGAGAATGAAGGATAGCAAGCGTTAGAGGAAAAATATATATATATATATATATATATATATATATATATATATATATATATATATATATACTGTATATACCATATATACCATATATATATTTATATATAATATATATATATATATTAAATTATTTTTATGGTATTTTACATGGTAACGGTAAAACTTTATTTAATTGGCCTTGGAGTTCTGACTTGCGTAAAGGGAAATCGAAAAAAAACAAAGAACAAGGGATGATTTCAGGAGCTGAAGGCTCTATAAGGAAATGTTACGTAAACACTTTGGGATAAATTAAAGAATTATATTTACAAAGAAAGCATTAGAAGAGAAATGATTTAAATTGAGGGCTTGTAATGCCTGAAGATCCTTCTTGGCAAGGCACAGTCCAAGATGAGTCCACTGTGAATAGGTCCCTCTGCAAGAGAGAGGATCACGCCAGTAAAGGAACAATATAACACAGAATGTGACTCAAGTCTGCATTGAGGGTGCCAAGGACTCGGGAATGAATGACCACTTTATGCTTGAACACAGGACACTGGAAATGGCACTGTATAAACTGGCACAAGGACAGAGGTGAAATATGGCATATAACTTTCTAAAGGGCAAACTGTCATGACTGAAAAGTCTTTACTACTTTACCTTAGGGAAGTGGGTCTCTGAAGGATGATGAGGAATAATCACGTGTATGGCGATGCACTTGAGGATGACTGTGGTCTGGAGTTGGACAGGGGTGAATGAAAGTCTCTCAGCAAATGGTATCACTCGCCTGTGTGTAGGGCTAACGGCCCAGCTAACTCCCCTACGACGACTATGCTACAGTACTGCTACTCCTTTATCTTTCCCTTTTAATATCGGCCCTGTGTCTTGGCCACTTGTAAACTTTTGATAACTGGGGTGCAAACGATGTCATTTGCCAGGGTGTTCAGCTATCAGGTTGCCTCTTCCCAGGTATTGAGGGCGGCAGAAAGACAATTCAGCAGCTTAATCTGCCTTTAGAAGGTTGTTTTAAGCAGCTTAAAGGCTAAGCTTTTTTAAGGAGCAGCACCCAGCCTTGTATCCTTGCCTTTTTAAACATCTCAATGTCTGTTCCAGGTAAAGAAATGGACAGATCAAAATGTTGATAACTTTGTTTGATAAGGTCAACTAGGACCAGCCATGATGATTCTACTCTCAACAAACAAAAGGGCAAATTAGGCTGGGGTATGTGATTTATAATATACAATGTGTGCATAATATAACATATATAGATGGATATATATATATATATATATATATATATATATATATATATATATATATATATATATATATATATATATATATATATATATATATATATATATATATATATATATATATATATATATATATATATAAATTTATGTATACATACACACAAATATTTACATATATATCATTGATAATCAGTTTATATATATCATATTATATAATATGATAAATAGATACATTATGCATATATATGCATATCATATATATATATATATATATATATATATATATATATATATATGTAAGCACTAGTTGGAAATCGACATTTACTAACATTGAAATCTGTTTTAACAATGATATTTCATGAATTCATATGCATATAGAGGGAAGATCTGAATATATATATATATATATATATATATATATATATATATATATATATATATATATATATATATATATATATATATATATATATATATATATATATATATATATATATATATATATATATTTATATGTAAGCAGATAGATAAATAGATATAGATGAAATCACGGTAATAGGTAGACAGATAGGTATATAGATAGATTCAATCTATTTCTAGTACATTGCTGACTGAAAAGGGACAGTGATACAAATCGAAGGCCAACATTCTTCTGTTTGGTGCCCTTTTTCGTTTTCTGTAAAAGAAAACTATAGAGGTGGCTATTCGTCTGTCCGTCCGCACTTTTCCTGTCCCCCCTCAGATCTTAAAAACTTCTGAGGCTGGGGGGCTGCAAATTGGTATGTTGACCATCCACCCTCCAATCATCAAATATACCAAATTGCAGCCCTCTGGCCTAAGTGGTTTTTATTTTATTTAAGGTTAAAGTTAGCCATGTTCGTGTGTCTGGCACCTCTATAGGTGCCAACAACACAGGCCGTGGCTGAAAGTTTTATGGGCCGCGGCTGAGAGTTTCATGGACCATGACCGAGTTTCATACAGCATTATATGATGTACAGAAAACTCGATTGCGCCTAAGAAACTTCGACGAATTTTTTACTTGTTTATTCATGTGCTCATTTTGCGTCCTTAAAGTAACTAAACAGTTTTGTAGACTTTTGCTCGTCATAAGCATTTCTCACGTGTATTTAGATTAATTATATTTGCAGAGGAGCGGACAGAGAAGGAGGTGCGTGTAGAATGAATGTGGCAGTGACTACCATCTTGATTTTCTTCTAGAAGCATTCCTTCTCTGGATTAAATGGTAACCTCCTCATACCATGTAATGAAGAGAGCAAAGAATATTATGCTCAGTGTGTGCAACATATTTCCCAAGGATTTTCCTTTTCATACAAATATCGGAACTGGGGTAAATTATGAGCCTTCATCAAGGGCAGTAATGTCATAATAGAGAGAGAGAGAGAGAGAGAGAGAGAGAGAGAGAGAGAGAGAGAGAGAGAGAGAGAGAGAGAACGAAACTTGTGAATATTGATGTCGAGTAGGAGGCGCATGCATGATGTACGATAACTGTGAGGTTGGGGAAACTTGAGCGATATTACTATAAAATAATAATAATAATAATAATAATAATAATAATAATAATAATAATAATAATAATAATAATAATAATAATAATAATAATACCGAGTAGGTCACTTACTTTTGTGAGTCATTTAATATTCATTCTAGAGAAAAATAATTGTTAAAATACAGTTTCCTCTGTTCGTGATTGGCAAGAAAACTTTAATTTGAAAAGCAAAGAATAAAAGAATATTTAATGCGAATAGAATTTTAGGGAAGAAAAATAAAAAGATTCCTCGTATTTAAAACTGCATAGACATAACCTCACTCAGAGGTGGCGTCTATTTCGTTGGATAAAAATACCTAGAGAGGAGACGTAACAATGTATTTTCTCGCCCTTACGTTACAATGAAATTGGCCAATCCATGAGGGTATGACAAAGCTTCTGAACAGACAAAATTAGAAAACACTAAGAGAGCGCACGCCTCTGCCCATGTTGAATTCCTAGAGTTCATAATTATTGTTGACAACTAACCCTCCAGAATTCTCTCATGTTCAGGGACGACACATAGCTTGAGCTATGACCCACTGTACACGATTTCCAAAATCATAACTATCCATTAATAAATTTTCGGGATGTCTTCATAGCGTACAGACAGACAGGCAGGACTGAACACCAACAAACGCAGTAACATATGCACAAACAACCAACGCCAGCTTCATAAGAAGTAAAAATTGTAGCATTTTTTCAAAAACTGTTTCTGGTTTGATATTACGAGCAGAGGCCAGAATGCTGCCGAAAGATAGAAATGTGGCCTCGGTGTGGAAGTGGTCCTGCACGGTGGCCGTGTGCGCAGGTGTTTCTCCATTTGACCGTCTGCCACGCCGAGTGTGGAAAAAATGTCTACACTTTTTACGGGTTTATTGTGTCAGATATATTATTGTCTTGCATTGTTTGATTCATTTACCTGTATTCTATGCCATTCGTGTGTATAAATATATATACACAGTCACGATCACACGCACAGCTCTTCGTTGGGTGAGTTGGTAGAGCTGCGGACTGTCACTTGATGGGCCGGAGCTCAATTCCCCGGCCGGCTGATGAAGAGTTAGAGGAATTTATTTCTGGTGATAGAAATTCATTTCTCGCTATAATGTGGTTCGGATTCCACAATAAGCTGTAGGTCCCGTTGCTAAGTAACCAATTGGTTCTTAGCCATGTAAAATAAGTCTAATCTTTCAGGCCCAGCCCTAGGAGAGCTGTTAATCAGCTCAGTGGTCTGGTAAAACTAAGGTATACTTTATTTACGAGCACACACACATATATATATAGTATATATATATATATATATATATATATATATATATATATATATATATGTATATGTATATGTATATAAAAATATATATATATATATATATATATATATATATATATATATATATATATATATATATATATATATATATATATATATGTTTAAATAATAATGACTGAATAAAGAACTGTCAAAGAACTGTCGTTTAGGCGCCAAATGACGAAGTGCCTGAAGTCGTCGATCGGGGAGCAACGTCTGGATTGACACATCGAATGCAGACGACAACAGAGTGACAGCTTTAGGTTTCCATCTAATTAAGGCAACTTAAATCTATTTGAAATTGTTTAAATAAATTTAGAAGTTGATTATGATTGACTTGATAAGGGAAGGTCTTTGCAAATTATATTGTAAGTGCATTTAATGTTGAGATCTATATTATATTCTCATTATCATTTGATGCTGCAGCGTCTTCAGAGACTCAGGTTTTCCTGTGAACATCAGTCTATTTACGGGAAATAATCCTTAGACAGTAAAGGAAAGTATACATTGTTTTATTTAAGTTAGATTTTATTGATGGTTGAGTGAATATAATAATTAGGCGAGCTTAGAAGTCAGTGGGTGGAAATGTGGCAACACTTATGATGCACATTTGACCCAGGTGTGTATCGCACATGTTTGCGTCGAGCTAAAAGGTAAGACGGTCAAGTGAGATGAACATCTGAATTGCTGGCTTCTCACTCAGACAGGGATATGGTGTAATTCTGATTCCTATCGATTTCTTGTAGAGTGATTTCATATTTGTGCGTGGTGCTCGCTAGCAGCTTCTTAAGAAAAAAAAAAAAAAAGCCTGCAACGGAAGGTACGCAGCAATTTCTGGCCCCAAGACCGATACTAGAGGGGGAGGGGAGGGGAGGGGAGGGGAGGGGGAGGGGGGGGTGCCAGGCTGATAACACAGGTTGGCTCCAAGCATCAACCTTTACGTCAGAAATCTGCCATTTGCTCGAGGCAAAGAAAGAGATAACAGACATTCCCTCCTTTTTGTTTTACTTCTTCCTATTATTATTATTATGAGCTAGAGCTGTATTATTAATAATAAAAGTAATAATACGATTATCATATAGGCTACACTTAAATTTATTTCACAAATTTCCCTCAAGTTCCTATTTTAAAGACAACCAAACAGCCGTGTAATATACAGTACCACTTGAAATGGCAGTGAAGGACCGCTTTAAAATACATTATTATATATATATTTGAGAACCCTTTTTCTCTTCTCGGGAATTTTATTGTTTACAGCTCCCGTGAGAAGCATTACTCGCCCTCGGCTTGTCCCGAGAATCATTACTTCTTTAATGACTGGTTCGGCTGCCTGTTTCATCCTGGAAGGGAAAGAAGAAGCTAGACGCACCGACAGACATACAGACAGACAGGCAGTCTATTTTTGTCACACCAAAAAATAGGACCTTTTCCGTTGCGTGACCTGGCTGAAGGGTAAAGGGTAAGTCGACTTATTCATGAATCGATCTGCCTCTCAGTTTCTCTCTCTCTCTCTCTCTCTCTCTCTCTCTCTCTCTCTCTCTTCGTTCAATCTCTTTTTTCATGAACTGCGAAGAGGAGTGGTAATCTAGTCAGAATGGCACTATCACGAGGTTGGAATGAATGGAGCCATTTTGGTTTTTGTGATTTTTGAACCTGAACGTAATCTGTGTGAGCTGAATCCGAAATCTAAGAAATTTATCGGAACTTGGTCAAAATTTCACGGAAAAGTTAGTAAGGCCCTTCAAATATTCAAGTTAATGATATAATTACTTTGTTAACTGCATAGATAAAGGGAAATAAATTAGATATGTGCCAAGGTACTCCGCACTAGACTTTTTCCATACTTGCATGAGTCCTAATAGCAGATAGAACGGACGGGTTAGCCCTGAAGGTTACACCCTTGCGTGGTAAAAGGAATCCAATTGAGCGGTATATAAAGTATGTACAGCATGTTGTCAGGAGCAAGGGATCTCACTGAGGCTGAGAACCAGCAGAGCAAGGAATCTCACTGAGGCTGAGAACCAGCAGAACAAGGAATCTCACTGAGGCTGAAAACCAGCGGAGCAAGGAATCTCACTGAGGCTGAGAACCAGCGGAGCAAGGGATCTCACTGAGGCTGAGAACCAGCGGAGCAAGGAATCTCATCTCAGCCGAGCAAGGAATCTCACTGAGGCTGAGAACCAGCAGAGCAAGGAATCTCACTGAGGCTGAGAACCAGCAAGAGCGAGAAGGGATCTCACTGAGGCTGAGAACCAGCGGAGCAAGGAATCTCATCTGAGAACCAGCCGAGCAAGGAATCTCACTGAGGCTGAGAACCAGCAGAGCAAGGGATCTCACTGGGAGGCTGAGAACCAGCAGAGCAAGGAATCTCACTGAGGCTGAGAACCAGCAGAGCAAGGAATGAGGCTCACTGAGGCTGAGAACCAGCTGAAACCAGTGAGCAAGAACAGCAGGTTCTCACTGAGGCCGAGAACCAGCAGAGCAAGGATCTCACTGGGGCTGAGAACCAGCAGAGCAAGGGTCTCACTGAGCAGAACCAGCAGAGCAAGGGTTCTCACCGAGGCCGAAACCAGCAGAGCAAGGGATCTCACTGAGGCCGAGGCTGAGAACCCAGCAGGAGTTCTCACTGAGGCCGAGAACCAGCAGAGCAAGGGATCTCACTGAGGCTGAGAACCAGCAGGCAAGGGTTCTCACTGAGGCTGAGAACCAGCAGAGCAAGGGATCTCACTGAGGCTGAGAACCAGCAGAACCAGCAAGGTTCTCACTGAGGCCGAGAACCAGCAGAGCAAGGGAACCAAAACCAGCAGAGCAAGGGATCTCACTGAGGCTGAGAACCAGCAGAGCAAGGGGATCTCACTGAGGCTGAGAACCAGCAGAGCAAAGGTTCTCACTGAGGCTGAGAACCAGCAGAGCAAGGGATCTCACTGAGGCTGGGAAAACCAGCAGAGCAAGAACCAGGATCTCACTGAGGCTGAGAACCAGCAGAGCAAGGGTTCTCACTGAGGCCGAGAACCAGCAGAGCAAGGGATCTCACTGAGGCTGAGAACCAGCAGAGCAAGGGATCTCACTGAGGCTGAAAACCAGCAGAGCAAGGGTTCTGCCAGCACTGAGGTTCTCACTGAGGCGAGAACCAGCAGAGCAAGGGATCTCACTGAGGCTGAGAACCAGCAGAGCAAGGGATCTCACTGATGAGCCTGAGGCCGAGAACCAGCAGAGCAAGGGTTCTTCCGAGAACCAGCAGAGCAAGAGTTCTCACTGAGGCTGAAAACCTGAGGCCTGGGGCTGAGAGAAACCAGCAGAGCCAAGAACTGGGTTCTCACTGAGGCTGAGAACCAGCAAGGAATCTCACTGAGGCTGAGAACCAGGGAGGCTGGGAACCAGCAGAGCAAGGGTTCTCACTGAGGCTGAGAACCAGCAGAGCAAGGGATCTCACTGCAAGGGCTGAGAGAACCAGCAGAGCAAGGGATCTCACTGAGGCTGAGAACCAGCAGAGCAAGGGTTCTCACTGAGGCTGAGAACCAGCAGAGCAAGATCTCACTCAAGGGTTCTCACTGAGGCCACAAGAGGTTCTCACTGAGGCTGAAAACCAGCAGAGCAAGGGATCTCACTGAGGCTGAGCCCAAAACCAGCAGAGCAAGGGATCTCACTGAGGTTGAGAACCAGCAGAGCAAGGGTTTCACTGAGGCCGAGGAACCAGCAGAGCAGGGATCTCACTGAGGCTGGAACCATGCCAAGAACCAGCTGAGAACCAGCAGAGCAAGGGTTCTCACTGAGGCTGAGAACCAGCAGAGCAAGGAATCTCACTGAGGCAGAGAACCAGCCGAGCAAGGGTTCTCACTGAGGCTGAGAACCAGAGCAAGGAATCTCACTGAGGCTGAGAACCAGCAGCAGGCAGCAGAAAGGGATCTCACTGAGGCTGAGAACCAGCAGAGCAAGGGTTCTCACTGAGGCCGAGAACCAGCAGAGCAAGAGGCTGAAACCAGCGGAGCAAGCAGGGGATCTCACTGGGCTGAGAACCAGCCAAGAGCAGCAAGGGTTCTCACTGAGGCTGAGAACCAGCAGAGCAAGGGATCTCACTGAGGCTGAAAACCAGCGGAGCAAGAGTTCTCACTGAGGCTGAGAACCAGCAGAGCAAGGGTTCTCACTGAGGCCGAGAACCAGCAGAGCAAGGGAAGGGCTGAGAACCAGCAGAGCAAGGGATCTCACTGAGGCTGAAAACCAGCAGAGCAAGGGTTCTCACAGAGGCTGAACCAGCAGGCAAGGGATCTCACTGAGGCTGAGAACCAGCAGAGCAAGGGATCTCACTGAGGCTGAGAACCAGCAGAGCAAGGGTTCACTGAGGCTGAGAACCAGCAGAGCAAGGGTTCTCACTGAGCAAGGGCTGAGAACCAGCAGAGCAAGGGATCTCACTGAGGCTGAGAACCAGCAGAGCAAGGGATCTCACTGAGGCTGAGAACCAGCAGAGCAAGGGATCTCACTGAGGCTGAGAACCAGCAGAGCAAGGGATCTCACTGAGGCTGAAACCAGGGAGCAAGGGTTCTCACTGAGGCTGAGAACCAGCAGAGCAAGGGTTCTCACTGGAACCAGCAGAGCAAGGGAACCAGCAGAGCAGCAAGGGTTCTCACTGGAGGCTGAAACCAGCAGAGCAAGGGATCTCACTGAGGCCGAGAACCAGCCCAGCAAGGGATCTCACTGATGCCAAGAACCAGCGGAGCAAGGGTTCTCACTGAGGCTGAGAACCAGCAAAGCAAGGAATCTCACTGAGGCTGAGAACCAGCAGAGCAAGGGACCTCACTGAGGCTGGGAACCAGCAGAGCAAGGGTTCTCACTGAGGCCGAGAACCAGCAGAGCAAGGGATCTCACTGAGGCTGAGAACCAGCAGAGCAAGGGTTCTCACTGAGGCCGAGAACCAGCAGAGCAAGGGATCTCACTGAGGCTGAGAACCAGCAGAGCAAGGGTTCTCACTGAGGCTGAGAACCAGCAGAGCAAGGGTTCTCACTGAGGCTGAGAACCAGCAGAGCAAGGGATCTCACTGAGGCTGAGAACCAGCAGAGCAAGGGTTCTCACTGAGGCCGAGAACCAGCAGAGCAAGGGATCTCACTGAGGCTGAAAACCAGCGGAGCAAGAGTTCTCACTGAGGCCGAAAACCAGCAGAGCAAGGGATCTCACTGAGGCCGAGAACCAGCCCAGCAAGGGATCTCACTGATGCCAAGAACCAGCGGAGCAAGGGTTCTCACTGAGGCTGAGAACCAGCAGAGCAAGGGATCTCACTGAGGCAGAGAGAACCAGCAGAGCAAGGGATCTCACTGAGCTCGCGAGGCCGAGAACCAGCCAGCAGAGAACCAAGAGGGTTCTCACTGAGGCCGAGAACCAGCAGAGCAAGGGATCTCACTGAGGCTGAGAACCAGCAGAGCAAGGGGTTCTCACTGAGGCTGAGAACCAGCAGAGCAAGGGGAGTTCTCACTGAGGCTGAGAACCAGCAGAGCAAGGGGTTCTCACTGAGGCTGAGAACCCGAGAACCAGCAGAGCAAGGGATCTCACTGAGGGCTGCAAGGGTTCTCACAGCCGAGGGCCGAAAACCAGCAGAGAGGATCTCACTGAAGGCTGAGGAGAACCAGCCGAGCAAATTTCACAGCCGAAAGGGGACTACAGGCTCAGCAAGGGGATCTCACTGAGGCTGAGAACCAGCAGAGCAAGGGACTCAGGGCCGAGATGAGGCAGGTTCTCACTGAGGCTGAGAACCAGCAGAGCAAGGAATCTCACTGAGGCAAGGATCTCACTGAGCAGAAGTAAGGCTGAGAACCAGCAGAGGGATCTCACTGAGGCTGGGAGGGACCAGGCTGAGAGCAGAGCAGGGTTCTCGCTGAGAACCAGGCACCAGCAACAGGCAGCAAGGGATCTCACTGAGGCTGAGAACCAGCAGAGGATCACCGCGGCCGAGAACCAGCAGAGCAAGGGATCTCACTGAGGCTGAGAACCAGCATCTCGCTGAGCAGAACCAGGGATCTCTCTGAGGCCAGAGCTCACTGGAGGCTGAGAACCAGCCAGAGCAAGATCTCACTGAGGCAGCAGGAACCAGCCAGAGCAAGGGATCTCACTGGGTTGAGAACCAGCCGAGCAAGGGATCTCACTGAGGCTAAGAACCAGCAGAGCAAGGGATCTCAGGCTGAGAACCAGGCTGAGACCACCAAGGGGATCTCACTAAGGCTGAGAACCAGGAGCAAGGGATCTCACTGAGGCTGAGAACCAGCAGAGGGAGCAGAGCAAGGATCTCACTGAGGCTGAGAACCAGCAGAGCAAGGGATCTCACTGAGGCTGAGAACCAGAGCAAGGGGATCTCACTGAGGATGAGAACCAGCAAGGGATCTCACTGAGGCTGAGAACCAGCAGAGCAAGGGATCTCACTGAGGCTGAGAACCAGCCAGCTGAGGCTGAGAGAACCAGCAAGGATCTCAGGCTGAGCAAGGGGATCTCACCAGGCTGAGAACCAGCAGAGCAAGGATCTCACTGAGGCTGAGAACCAGCAGAGCAGGGATCTCACTGAGGCTGGAGAACCAGCAGAGAGGGTTCTCACTGAGGCTGAGAACCAGCAGAGCAAGGGGATCTCACTGCAGGGCTGAGAACCAGCAGAGCAAGGGATCTCACTGAGGCTGAGAACCACCAGAGCAGAGGGATCTCAAGCTGAGAACCAGCAGAGCAAGGAATCTCACTGAGGCTGAGAACCAGCTGAGAACCAGGAGCAAGCAGGATCTCACTGAGGCTGAGAACCAGCAGAGCAAGGAATCTCACTTTGAGGCCGAGCAGCAAGGGATCTCACTGAGGCTGAGAACCAGCAGAGCAAGGATCTCACTGAGGCTGAGAACCAGCAGAGCAAGGGGATCTCACTGAGGCTGAGAACCAGCAGAGCAAGGGATCTCACTGAGGCTGAGAAACAGAGCAAGGAATTCACTGAGGCTGAGAACCACAGAGAATCCAGCTGAGAACCAGCAAGAGATCTTGCTGAGGCCAAGAACCAGCCGAGCAAGGATCTCACTGAGGCTGAGAACCAGCAGAGAGGGACCAGCAGAGCAAGGGTTCTCACTGAGGCTGAGAACCCAGCAGAGCAAGCTGATCTCACTGGAGGCCGAGAGCCAGCTGAGAGCAAGAGGGGATCTCACTGAGGGGCCGAGGGGAACCAGAACCAGAGCAAGGGATCTCACTCAGGCTGAAAACCAGACCAGCCGAGCAAGGGATCTCACTGGGGCTCTCTCTGAGGCCGAGAACCAGCAGAGCAAGGGATCTCACTGAGGCCGAGAACCAGCCCAGCAAGGGATCTCACTGATGCCAAGAACCAGCGGAGCAAGGGTTCTCACTGAGGCTGAGAACCAGCAGAGCAAGGGATCTCACTGAGGCGAGAACCAGCCAGGCAAGTGGATCTCACTGAGGCTGAGAGCCAGCGAGCAAGGGTTCTCACTGAGGCCGAGAACCAGCAGAGCAAGGGATCTCACTGAGGCCAGAACCAGAGAGCAAGGATCTCACTGAGGCTGAGAACCAGCAGGCAAAGGGTTCTCACTGAGGCTGGGGCTGAGGAACCAGCAAGAGGGATCTCGCTGAGGGCTCAAACCAGCAGAGTAAGGGACTCTGAGAACCAGCAGGGCTGAGAACCAGCAAGCAGCAAGGATCACTGAGCCTGGGGCTGAGACCAAACCTCACTGAGGGCTGAGAACCAGCAGAGCAGGGATCTCACTGAGGCTGAGAACCAGCAGAGCAAGGGATCTCACTGAGGCCGAGAACCAGCAGAGCAAGAGGCAGCAAAGGGGATCTCACTGAGGCTGAGAAACCAGCAGAGCAAGGAATCTCACTGAGGCTAAGAACCAGAGAGCAAGGGATCTCACTGAGGCTGAGAACCAGCAGCCAAGGGATCTCCACTAAGGCTGAGAACCAGCAGAGCAAGGGTTCTCACTGCAAGTGGGATCTCACTGAGGCTGAGAACCAGCAGAGCAAGGGTTCTCACTGAGGCCGAGAACCAGCAGAGCAAGGATCTCACTGAGGCTGAGAACCAGCAGAGCAAGATTTCACTGAGGCCGAGAACCAGCAGAGCAAGGGATTCACTGAGGCTGAGAACCCGCCGAGACTGACCAGCAGCAAGGCAAGGGATCTCACTCACTGAGGCCAGGCCGAGCAAGGATCTCACTGAGGCTGAGAACCAGCAGAGCAACAGATCCGCTGACCAGCAGAGCAAGGATCTCACTGAGGCTGAGAACCAGCAGAGCAAGGGATCTCGCTGGGCCGAGGCCAAGAGGGGATCTCACTAAGGCTGAGAACCAGCAGAGCAGGGATCTCGCTGAGGCTGAGAACTGGGGCTGAGAACCAGCAGAGGCAAGGGATCTCACTGAGGCCAGAACCAGCCCAGCATGACCAGGATCAAGAGCAAGGATCTCACTGAGGCTGAAAACCAGCAGAGCAAGAGATCTTGCTGAGGGCCGAGAGAACCAGCCGGCAAGGATCTCACTGAGGCTGAGAACCAGCAGAGCAAGGGATCTGAGGGCGAGAACCAGGAGCAAGGGATCTCACTGAGGCTGAGAACCAGCAGAGCAAGGGATCTCACTGAGGCTGAGAACCAGCCGAGCAAGGGATCTCACTGGGGCTGAGAACCAGCAGAGCAAGGGTTCTCACTGGGGCAGGATCTGAGGTTGAGAACCAGCTGATCTCACTGAGGCAGAGAACCAGAACCCAGCAAGGAATCTCACTGAGGCCAAGAACCAGCAGAGCAAAGGATCTCAAGAGAAGCAGAGCAGGTTCTCACTGAGAACCAGCAGAGCAAGGGATCTGAACTGAACCAGCAGAGCCACTGAGGCTGAGAACCAGAGGAGTTCTCACTGAGGCTGAGAACCAGCAGAGCAAGGATCTCACTGAGGCTGAGAACCAGCAGAGCAAGGGATTTCACTGAGAACCAGCAGAGCAAGGGATCTCACTGAGTTCTCTGTCGAAAACCAGCAGAGCAAGGGGACCAGCAGAGCAAGGGATCTCACTGAGGCTAAGAACCAGCAGAGCAAGGCCTGAGGAGAACCAGCAAAGGCAAGGGATCTCAGCTAAGGCTGAGAACCAGCAGAGCAGGATCTCACTGAGGCTGAGAACCAGCAGAGCAAGGGGATCTCACTGAGAGCAAGGGATCTCACTGAGGCTGAGAACCAGCAGAGCAAGGGATCTCACTGAGGCTGAGAACCAGCAGGAGCAAGGCAAGATCTCAGACTGAGGCTGAGAACCAGCAGAACCAGCAGAGCAAGGGATCTCACTGAGGCTGAGAACCAGCAGAGCAAGGGATCTCACTGAGGCTGAGAACCAGCAGAGCAAGGGATCTCACTGAGGCCGAGAACCAGCCGAGAGCAAGGATCTCCTGAGGCTGAGAACCAGCAGGCTGCTGAGAACCAGCCGAGCAAGGGATCTCACAGGCTGAGAACCAGAGCTGGAGGCCAAGAACCAGAGGGATCTCACTGAGGCTGAGAACCAGCAGAGCAAGGGATCTCACTGAGGCCGAGAACCAGCCGAGCAAGGATCTCACTGAGGCTGAGAACCAGCAGAGCAAGGGATCTCGCTGAGGCCGAGAACCAGCCGAGCAAGGATCTCACTGAGGCTGAGAACCAGCAGAGAGAACCAGCCTGAGAGCAGCAGGATCTCACTGAGGCTGAGAACCAGCAGAGCAAGGGATCTCACTGAGGCTGAGAACCAGCAGAGCAAGGGATCTCACTGAGGCTGAGAACCAGCAGAGGCAAGGGGGATCTCACTGAGGCTGAGAACCAGCAGAGCAAGGGATCTCACTGAGGCTGAGAACCAGCAGAGAGCAGGCTGAGAACCAGCAGAGCAAGGATCACTGAGGCTGAGGCTGAGAACCAGCAGAGCAAGGGATCTCACTGAGGCTGAGAACCAGCAGAGCAAGGGATCTCACTGAGGCTGAGGGATCTCACTGAGGTTGAGAACCAGCAGAGCAAGGATCTCACTGAGGCCGAGAACCAGCCGAGCAAGGATCTCACTGAGGCTGAGAACCAGCAGAGCAAGGGATCTCGCTGAGGCCGAGAACCAGCCGAGCAAGGATCTCACTGAGGCTGAGAACCAGCAGAGCAAGGGATCTGAGAACCAGCAGAGCAGGGATCTCACTGAGGCTGAGAACCAGAAGGGATCCACTCAGATGAGGCCGAGAACCAGCAGAGCAAGGATCTCACTGAGGCTGAGAACCAGCAGAGCAAGGGCAAGGCCGAGCAAGGGATCTCACTAAGGCTGAGAACCAGCAGAGCAAGGATCTCACTGAGGCTGAGAACCAGCAGAGCAAGGATCTCACTGAGGCTGAGAACCAGCAGCAAGGGATCTCACTGAGGCTGAGAACCAGCAGAGGGATCTCACTGAGGCTGAGAACCAGCAGAGCAAGGGATCTCACTGAGGCTGAGAACCAGCAGAGCAAGGGATCTCACTGAGGCTGAGAACCAGCAGAGCAAGGATCTCACAGGCTGAGAACCAGCAGAGCAAGGGATCTCACTGAGGCTGGCTGAGAACCAGAACCAGCAGAGCAAGGGATCTCACTGAGGCTGAGAACCAGCAGAGCAAGGGATCTCACTGAGGCTGAGAACCAGCAGAGCAAGGGGATCTCACTGAGGCTGAGAACCAGCAGAGCAAGGGATTTCACTGATCTCAAGGGGACTGAGGCTGAGAACCAGCAGAGCAAGGGATCTCACTGAGGCCGAGAACCAGCAGAGCAAGGGATCTCACTGAGGCTGAGAACCAGCAGAGCAAGGGATCTCACTGAGGCTGAGAACCAGCAGAGCAAGGGATCTCACTGAGGCCGAGAACCAGCCGAGCAAGGATCTCACTGAGGCTGAGAACCAGCAGAGCAAGGGATCTCACTGAGGCCGAGAACCAGCCAAGCAAGGGATCTCACTAAGGCTGAGAACCAGCAGAGCAAGGGATCTCGCTGAGGCCGAGAACTAGCAGAGCAAGGGATCTCACTGAGGCTGAGAACCAGCAGAGCAAGGGATCTCACTGAGGCCGAGAACCAGCCCAGCAAGGGATCTCACTGAGGCCGAGAACCAGCAGAGCAAGGGATCTCACTGAGGCTGAGAACCAGCCGAGCAAGGATCTCACTGAGGCTGAGAACCAGCAGAGCAAGGGATCTCGCTGAGGCCGAGAACCAGCCGAGCAAGGATCTCACTGAGGCTGAGAACCAGCAGAGCAAGGGATCTCACTGAGGCTGAGAACCAGCAGAGCAAGGGATCTCACTGAGGCTGAGAACCAGCAGAGCAAGGGATCTCACTGAGGCTGAGAACCAGCAGAGCAAGGGATCTCACTGAGGCTGAGAACCAGCAGAGCAAGGGATCTCGCTGAGGCCGAGAACCAGCAGAGCAAGGGATCTCACTGAGGCTGAGAACCAGCAGAGCAAGGGATCTCACTGAGGCCAGCAGAGCAGGGATCTCACCAGGCTGAGAACCAGCAGAGCAAGGATCTCACTGAGGCTGAGAACCAGCAGAGCAAGGATCTCACTGAGGCTGAGAACCAGCAGAGCAAGGGATCTCACTGAGGCTGAGAACCAGCAGAGCAAGGGATCTCACTGAGGCTGAGAACCAGCAGAGCAAGATCTCACTGAGGCTGAGAACCAGCAGAGCAAGGGATCTCACTGAGGCTGAGAACCAGCAGAGCAAGGAATCTCACTGAGGCTGAGAACCAGCAGAGCAAGGGATCTCACTGAGGCTGAGAACCAGCAGAGCAAGGAATCTCACTGAGGCTGAGAACCAGCAGAGCAAGGGATCTCACTGAGGCTGAGAACCAGCAGAGCAAGGGATCTCACTGAGGCTGAGAACCAGCAGAGCAAGGAATCTCACCTGAGAACCAGCAACCAGCAAGGGATCTCACTAAGGCTGAGAACAAGCAGAGCAAGGGATCTCACTGAGGCTGAGAACCAGCAGAGCAAGGAATCTCACTGAGGCTGAGAACCAGCAGAGCAAGGAATCTCACTGAGGCTGAGAACCATACAAGCAGGGATCTCACTGAGGCTGAGAACCAGCAGAGCAAGGGAATCTCACTGAGGCTGAGAACCAGAAGGGGATCTCACTGAGGCTGAGAACCAGCAAGCAAGGAATCTCACTGAGGCTGAGAACCAGCAGAGCAGGAGGAAGTTCACTGAGGCTGAGAACCAGCAGAGCAAGAATCTCACTGAGGCGAGAACCAGCAAGCAAGGGATCTCTCTCACTTCTGAAGGGGCTGAGCAACCATCTCACTGAGGCTGAGAACCAGCCTCACTGAGGCTGAGAAACCAGCAGAGCTGATCTCGATGAGGCTGAGAACCAGCAGAGCAAGGAGGGCTGAGGCTGAGAACCCAGACAGACTCACTTATGGCTGACGAACCAGCAGAGCAAGGTAACTCACTGAGGCTGAGAACCAGCAGAGCAAGGCATTCACTGGGACTCATTGGTGGATCTCTGAGAACCAGCAGAGCAAGGAATCCACTGAGGCTGAGCAAGCAAGGAATCTCACTGAGACCAAACCAAGGGATCTCACAGGCTGAGAACCAGCCAAGGACTCACTGAGGGGATATCTCACTGAGGCTGAGAACCAGCAGAGCCCAGAATGCGATACAAATAACCACGAAGGTACAATTAACCAAAATCAGACACAGCAGATAATGAATTAGCTTCCTCTCACTTCCCCCGAGAGCTGGGAGACACATTTCGTGATGGCATTTTTTCTTCTGTATGGTGATTTCTCCTGCTTGGGCAAACAGGTGGCGATTCGGATAGAGGTCGGACTGTAGAGTGTCACAGTCTTGGGAGACACATCCGACAGGCATTTCTCCCTTGGGCTGTCAGTGTCCCTGGCCAGTTCCGTTTTCTTTTTCTGTGTGTGACAACGATAGTCGTCAGGTCGCGAACTGCACATTTAGACTTGTCATCCTCCAGCCCAGCACCTTCTTCTCTCATCACTGACCACACGTAATGACGCAGTATGAAGGAACCTCCGTCCAAGCTTCGGAGCGGTGCGTCACGTCTTAGGGTCCAGACTCGCTGACATTCTTGACAGCCGGGTTGTGATAGTAAGACAAATTACAACAGGATAACAAATTTGACAATGTTAAATGCGGGTAAAGTTTGCCGTAGAGTAAGAGACATACTGTAGGCATCGCACGACTGAAACGTTACAAACGTTTCTGCAATGCGGGAAATGACAAGAAAATATTTCTCTTTCTTTCGTCCAGTTTCCTATCGAAACCGAATGCCTAATGACCTGTTGTCTTGACCAAGCTTGACGGACATATCACAGTACGGGGAAGCTGCCCATCTACAGTATATGTAGATATACTCTGCGGTATTCGTCCCTTGGTGAATTTATATAACCCTTCAATATCTTCCCATGAGCTTCGCTCGCACTTAGATCTTGTTTTAATAAAGAATATTCTGGTCTGGCTTTTACATGTTGATGCAATTTCACGCTTTCATCATCAGCATTATAATAATAATAATAATAATAATAATAATAATAATAATAATAATAATAATAATAATAATAATAATAATACCTGCTATACTGTGGTGTAACATAATTAGGAAATATTTACGAGTAAAGTAACGTGACACATGCACGCCGAACAAGACAGTGAGGCAATCACCCAGTGAAGCCGAGAACTCGCCGAGAGAATTCCCCGGAAAGCAGTCCCAAATGTGGAAAAAGGAAAATCAGCACACGATGAAATTTGAGGCGAAAGTTGCAAGCCGTGTCGATGAAACTTGGCAGTATTTATCTGTGTTGTACCTATTTCAACCTATTTTCGAAGCTATGAAAATAAATTCCAATATATAAAATTCCAGAACACTGAAATATAGAAAATTGAAATAATCAAATGCAATACACGTTATCAGCTAAACGCCATTTTTTAGGTTAGCGATTTCATTCGATAACTGTAAAGACTGACGAGTCAACAGCAAGATAAGATCATGATCAACATCTCAGCAAAACAGGAAACTGAAACACGGCCTCGGGCCACAGACTTCGTGACACACGCACACTAGTCGGGGCGACTCAAAATCCCGCAATTCATGTTTTCGCCACCTGAGAGGCAGCACGCTCAGCACACACGCACACACACACACACATGATCATGGAAACGTGAATACAAATGGAACAATGTCGAGGCAACATTGCTTTTCGATTTTGTCATTTCTAAAGTCTTCTTTGGGATACTTCTAGTGTCCTGACACTTGGATTTGCTGTCGGTATCAGGTTTCATTTTATATCATTTATATATATATATATATATATATATATATATATATATATATATATATATATATATATATATATATATATATATATATATATATATATATATATAATTAGAGTAGACTCATCAACAGCTCGTCAGTTACTCCAACATTCGTGTCCTGCCACTCACCTATATTTTATATGAGCCCTAGATCTTCATTGATAACGAGGCTTTAGGTGTTCCTCCCCACTTAACTAGCAGGACCGAAGGCCGTTCGCCGAGCTCGTCCCTCGTGAACGTGGCCAGCGAGCGCTTAACTTATGGTGACACGGTCCTCATCTTGCGTTCAAGTGATGCTTTGTCTTCCAGTGACCCTCAGTGATTTAGTGTTATCTTTCGTCGCCTTTAATGCGACCCCTTGACCTTCTCTCTCTCTCTCTCTCTCTCCCCAGCTTCGTTTCTCTCTCACAGTCTCATGAGCCTCGACTTCATTTCTTCCAAGATCTCTCTAAGTTAAAGGTCATCTGCAATTACAGTGTGTGCGTGCGGGCCTGCATAAACACACACGTATATATATGTGTATAAATATATGTTCATTTATATGTATATATGTGTATGCATATATATACTGTATACATATGTATATATATAAAGATTTCTCTTAACTGAAGATAATCTGCAAGTACAGTGTGTGCGTTTCCTTTGGGCCTGCATATATATATATATATATATATATATATATATATATATATATATATATATATATATATATATATATATATATATATATATATATATATATATATACCGTGTGTGTGTGTGTGTGTGTGTGTATGTATGTATATATATATATATATATATATATATATATATATATATATATATATATATATATATATATATATATATATATATATATATATATATATATATAGTGCAACCTTTTATATTCATATATATATATATATATATATATATATATATATATATATATTTATATATATACTGAATAAAGAAAACCCATAAAAGATCTATTTGAACATTGCAACCATATATTTCGGCACTTCCTTCGTGTTGCCTGTTCACTGTAAAATATTTTACCAGTGAACAGCACGCTCAGCAGAAGGAAGTGCTCATGGAAATACATGCTTGCAATGTTCAAATAGTGTTTTATGGGCCTTCTTATATTCATATTACACTGTGGTATTACAGTAAAGACATTCATATATATATATATATTATATATATATATATATATCTAATATCTATATATGTATATATATATATATATATATATATATATATATATATATATATATATATATATATATATATATATATATATATATATATATATATATATATATACAGGTGCGGCATAAGTAACGCCCTTTGTTTAAGTGGAACAAAATTAAAGCCTTTTTGATTATCCTTTATTTTTTCGAACATGAATGTACTGCCACAGGTTAATAGATTAATATAATATATTAACAAAATTACTATAATGCTTATTCGGTTTAATAATGCGGCATAAGTAACGCCTTTTTAATTTTATATCTTATAATGTATATTTTATTTATTATTTTCTTTAACTAATTTGCTAAATCTTCATTTTTTCAGATATTTTATACAACCATGAGATTAACAAAGGAACAGAGAGTAAGAGCAATTCAATTGTACTATCAAAACAATAAAAATGGTGCTGAAACCGCAAGATTGTTATCAGCTGAATTTAACATCCCAAGGGTGCAAAGCCAAAATATCATTTGTATTGAAGATTATTAAACCGAATAAGCAATATATTAATTTTGTTAATATATTATATTAATCCATTAACCTGTGGCAATACATTCATGTTCGAAAAAATAAACGATAACCAAAAAGGCTTTAATTTTGTTCCACTTAAACAAAGGGCGTTACTTATGTTTTGTATATATATATATATATATATATATATATATATATATATATATATATATATATATATATATATATATGGAGCCTCGATGGCTTGGTTGGTAGATGGCAACCACAGACTTCATAGAAGCCTACAAATAGGGTTCAATCAAGAGCCGACCAGTCAGAGGCGGAAACTTTCTATCCGTGTAGACATCCCGGGATTACGTATGTAATCAACGGATAGGGTTGCTGAAAGCAAATGGATGTTACAGACTAATACACGCATAAACAAAGCCACTCCAACATCTTCTAAAAAACATAACAGACACCTCACACGTCTCGAACTGTTTACTACCCGCCCAGTTCTCCTCGTGCTGCTGGGAGAAAGGGGCGGGGTTTCGGTAATACATGTACACATTCGTTACCGGGGCCAAGCGATGTCAGGCAGGGCAGCTGGTCGAGGTTACGGCCTACCCCACCGCCAAATCAAAGTCCTTCAAAGAAGGCACCGTGCTTACCCCATATAAAAATGGGTATAAAAAGCACGTTAAAACGAAGAAGAAGAATATATATATATATATATATATATATATATATATATATATATATATATATATATATATATATATATATATATATATATATATATATATATATATGCAGAATCTACTGGTCACTTTTACCAGACACATATGTAATTCTAATAGCCACAATGCCCTCTTATCTTCACGAATTCTTCGTGCTTTTTTTTGGATATGCTTGTAACTACGAAGCCGAAAGATCCAAAGGGAAGAATGAAGAGCCTGTGACGGCCGGCCGCGGGAAGCGAACCCGAGTTACCTTAATCACAAGGAGGTCATGTTAGGTCGGCAACGTGACCTCCTTGTGATTAAGGTAACTCGGGTTCACTTTCCCGCGGCCGGTTGTCACAGGCTCTTCATTCTTCCCTTTGATCTTTCGGCTTCAGAGTTACAAGCATATCCAAAAAAAGTGCGAAGAATTCGTGAAGATAAGAGGGCATTGGGGCTATTAGAATTATATATATATATATATATATATATATATATATATATATATATATATATATATATATATATATATATATATATATATATATATATATATATATATTTATTTATTTATTTATAAAGCCTATAGGTCACAAGTATTTTATGAATTACAATACACAGTAGATGTTTGATTAATAAGTGTGGCTATCGACACTCTAGAGAACCTTGAGAGGATGATTAGCTGTCATCTGACTCATTTCCTAATTAAGTAAAACTGTTACGTCAGGTATTCTCAAGACATGGGAACTTACCACAAGACTTTGTGAGTGCGTTCACCGGAAATGTCCAGGTTCCGGTGTAAGCTTGTGTATGTGCATTTCTTTTGGGCGGAGTCACAGGGCGTGAAGGGATTAGTTATCAGACAAATGATCATTCGAAGACCAACACTAAACATTATTAAAAGCCTTCAGTGAAGACTCTGTGGTTCAAGACCTGTCGATTAAGACTGTGAACATTGCTGTTTGGAGTTAGGAACCACTTTTGATTTCCCAAAATGTAGATTGTTTCTTTCATTCATATATGTCTCTTGTGTCAAACATTTATTATATTCTGTGTACTTTATAAGAAATATGGGAGGAATTCCAATATCTTTAGTTTCATGCATATTGTTTAATGAGGGTTCTATTTGACTTCTTCAGATGTTTCGCTGAGAAAGAGGTTAAAGATATACTCATTGGGAATGTACTGGACTTTGACTTATTTTGACCTATTGTGAGATAACGATGTAGAGACAATATTTAGTTAAGTATGATGAACTGTAATATGATTGATCTTTTGGTGAACGTTAATATTTCCTTTCCATTACATCTCTTGTTTCTGACAATCCAGTTATATTAGATTATTGCCAAATAAAGTATTTTGGGTAGAGCATGTTTTGCTGTAGACGAGAGAGAGAGAGAGAGAGAGAGAGAGAGAGAGAGAGAGAGAGAGAGAGAGAGAGAGAGAGAGAGAGAGAGAGAGAATGTCGGTGTGTAGGTGCAGATGTGCCTTACCAGTAGCCTTTTGATGAGGTCACTATTCAAGCTACCAATAGATGGGACTTCTAGACTTTGTAGAAACAGGTAAGCAATGAAATTTCCTCTGGACTGGGTAAACACACACACACATATATATATATATATATATATATATATATATATATATATATATATATATATATATATATATATATATATATACTGTATATATATATATATATATATATATATATATATATATATATATATATATATATATATATATATATATATATATATATATATTACATGTATATTTAAGAAATCAGAGTAGATGCACGTGGCTTTAGTATATAAGCAAATACCACAGGAAAATGACAGGCAGAAGTTTAGCACCAAGCGCTTTCACGTATCTTCGGGACACAAATGAGACACCGTTGAAAAGAGAGTTAGAAGGTAAACAAAAAGAACAAGAATACCGGGTGGATGATTGTCAAAGGGTAATAAATAAACAGAGAGATAATCGAGGATAATTCGGGATCAGGCGGTCACAAACTAAAACCGCAGACTTGACCATAATTTCGTAGCCATACTTATAATTATAATACAACTTTTTTTAATAATGAACGCATCGACTTTAAACAAACCAAGAATTAAATTCAGAACACTTCCATTATTTCACTTGATAAAACAAGATTCAATGATATTCCTTTTAACTGTCGTTACACGGGACTAAAGATCTTGCATCACTCCGGTTAATAGGATGATCAGAATCTCTCATATGGACGAATAATGCATTCGACATTTGGCCAGTTCTCACGGAATATTGACGCTGTTTGATTCGTTGTGAGAGTGATTTTCCAATTTGTCTGTATTATTTTATCACACTTTTTACAAGGACTTTAATAGATGCAGCCAGAAACATCTTTAGGAGAATTTTTTATTACTAAAACTAGCAGATGCCCGCTATTGCTCGCATTTGCTAGTTCCCATATCCATACCATACACATACCCATATCTGTATCATACCCATACCCGTACTGCACCCATATCTGTACCATACCCATACCTATACCCATACCAATATCCATTCCATACCCATACCTATACACATACCCATACCCGTACCATACCCATACCCATATTCATATCCGTACCATACCATATCCATATCTGTACCATACCAGTACCTATATCCATACCAATACCCATACCCATATCCTTACCATATCCATACCTATATGCATACCCATACTCATATCCATTCCGTGCCCATATCCATACCTATACCATACCATCCCCATACCCATACCCGCAGCTAAATTAAACCAACAGCAAAGGTCTACGGGCAGCATCAGCCCCATTTACCTTCCGGTCACATACAAACAACTGACCACATCTTGGTGTAGGTACAGCAGCAGCTTCTGATCTGATGGGTTTTGAACCAAGGGGGAAAGGGGAAGGGAGGGGAGGGGATGGGGAGGGTATGGGAAGGGGAGGAGGGGACAGGAAGTGGGGAGGGATGGGGAGGGGATGGGGAGGGGAGGGGGAAGGGAAGTGGGAGAGGGATGGTGAGGGGATGGAAAGGGGAGGGGAGGGGGAAGGAAGTGGGAGACGGAGGATGGATGGGAAGAGAAGGGGAAAGGGAAGGGGAGGGGGGAAAGGGGGGGAAGGACACACACACACTAAGGTAGCCAAGGAAATTAATATAACAGATTACTGAAAGAAACATTTATGTAGAAAAGCTTTACAATTTTGGGAATTTCTGGAAGCCTTTCATCATACGTTAATTTGAGAATATCATGCTTACTAAATTCAACTGTTTCATGAGTAAAAAAAATGTTTCCCTGGCTCTTTTCCGTGCCACATCTACAAAAGTCCTTGGCTATTTAAGTTTCAAGGCAATATCATAAAAAGCTTTAATCTTGGCATCAATGAACTGCGGGCTACAAACGAGCAGAGCCCTTAAGGACATCCCAGAAAAACCAGAGAATTTAACATTCTGATGGTGATTGGAATAATAATGAAAAAAGAGCCAATATTAGTTGAATTCTGAAAGACCGAAAAGGTGAAATTTCTATCATGTCTATGGACAGTCACATCAAGAAAATTCAAATTACAGCTTCTTTCTTCCACGACAGTAAATTTCATAGAAGGGACTAAATTATTGAGCTTAATTAGAAATTCCTGGAAATTTTCGTGAACTGGCCAGATACAGAAAATATCATCCACATGCCTGCAGTAAACCATATAAATTTTGGGGGGCAAAATTCTTGGTAAGAATTTTGTTGTTTTTTACATTCGCATTAGAAATGTTTCCTACCAAAGAAAAGGTGTAAGAATTTTTACAAGCCATTTAGATAAAATATATGAAACTTAGCCTGCTGAACTAATGATTGGTCTAATAGGGTTATTGATTTTGTGTGTCTTGACTACACAGTAGAGGTATGGTAGGGAGGAGCACTGAGATATAGACTGCTTAATTAAATGGTCAGAGCCCTTTTAAATGGATTTAATTTATTTTCTAAAATGAGAGTTCACTGTCTGAAGAGGATCAGACCTCAGTTTCGTATAAGTTTTACTGTCATTTAATAATGCCATTATTTTATTTACATAGTCACTTTTATTCATTATTACCACTGTATTAGACTGATCTGCCTTTGTTACTTGGAATGTTTCTTTTCCAATGCTTTTGCCATGTGTGTAGGGCAGATTCTATGTATTGTGATTAGTCAGTGTGTTGGCCTTTCATAAAACGTTGCTGCATAAGTAGTAAAATAAACATTATTTTTACACATGCAAAGTAAGTTTTAATCATACTTTATATTAAGCCACTGAAAATATTACCACAACAATGGCTACCGAGAAAGGATTCAAAGCAGCAATGTTGCAGAGCGATATTGTTGTGATGAGATTTATGTGTATTTATCATGGCAACAGCTGAGACTGTAGATCCTGAGGCAATCTCAAGGCTAAAATTAAGACGGTCAGGTTCACAAATAAGAGGCAGCCATCTTAAATCAAACTCTGTTTATTACTCTCGTTAAGATCGTGGATACAAAATGAGCAGTTGGAAAATGAGTACGTCTTTGCTTATACATTACATAAACTTCATAATGGCCTAAACAAGTAAAGATGTTTATTTCAACCTCTTCTCTTAAAGGTTTATAACACATATATACAGGAAAAGATATATGTTAATAATACACAAACAAAAAATATATAGGAGAAAATGAGTACGTACTTGGTAGGGGGTAACTAAACAAACTAACGAGACTCAAAGACTACACTTACATTCTTAACATACTCCCCACCATAGGAGCTCCCAAGCTCCTATAAAAAAAAATAGAGTAAATACAATCAGATTTCATGGTATAAAAAATATAAACTACTGTTCACTGGGTTCACAATTACCCATAAGTAACCATTTTCACAAGACTCTGCTTCATAAATCTAAAGTACGAGGCTTTATCACACACCCTCTCT
This sequence comes from Macrobrachium rosenbergii, assembly GCF_040412425.1. Classification (NCBI taxonomy): domain Eukaryota; kingdom Metazoa; phylum Arthropoda; class Malacostraca; order Decapoda; family Palaemonidae; genus Macrobrachium; species Macrobrachium rosenbergii. Next base: position 35,520,981 of record NC_089788.1, read on the forward strand.
TAGATAACTTCACCTGATCAAGATTCTTAGATTGATCAGCATTCTCATCAACAGCATCCTTATTCTTATCTTGTATAGAACTCTCTATAGAAGTTTGAGCATTTCCACTAACATTATTTACATCATAGAAAATCTCTAAATCATGTAACTTTTGAATAGACCAGTGCTAAAGAAGAGGGCAGGAGGACATGTACTGCTATTTTATTGAGAGAGCAGGCCGCTTATAAAGCGGCGTGCGGACGTCATACAAAGACATACAATAGGATACAGGTGACCCGAGGTCAATTGTTCTTAATGCGAAACAGGACAGATAAATACAAATAACATGTAAAAATAAAATTACAGGAATGGAGACAATAATGTTCTGACATATGTAAAACGTAAACAGGCACAAATGGATAAGTAACAGATACAATTTTACATACAGTATATAAAATAGGGCTATTTAGCGTGACCTAAGTTCATGGGAAAGGCACCATAGAAAACGGGAGGTTCACTATAGAAAACCCGTTGAGCAGGGACTTTACAATACCCCCACCCCCAAGACGTAGGCAACGTCTGATTAAAGTAGGTATCTGCTGGGGTGCTGGAGAGTGCTGCGGCTCCGCGATGTCAGCTGGGGTGCGGTGTGAGCAGGAGCGGTTGGCTGTGGCGCTATCCGGGTTCGGGACCATCTGGGGGCGGCCATGTGACTTCCTTTTGGGCTGGGGGGGGGGGGGCGACGGGTCCTGCGGAGGGCGCTGTGTGGTATCGTCGACGTCCTCCTCCAACAGGGCGGGCTTGAGTCGGTCGATAGACACCCAGTCGTCTTTCCCATGTATGGCCAACTGGAATGCTTTACTGTTTCTCTCCAGCACGTGGAAGGGACCCCTGTAGGGCCTGGTTAAGGACGGGTGGACAGCATCGTTCCTGACGAAGACGAGGGTGGTTGAGGACAGGCCGGGAGGCGTGAAAGGCGACATCCTGTTGGTATATGTCCACTGGCAGGGGGCGAACTTTCCGACCGTGTCACGGAGCCTCTGGACTGTCAGGTTGTGGCGATCCCCCGTGATGAGCTCGCCTGGGACTACAAGAGGCTCCCCGTAGATTTTCTCTGCTGCAGACGGGTTGCCGTTGGCTCTGCGGGTGGTCCTCAGCCTGAGGAGGACCCCAGGCAGCTGGTACTTCCAATCCTCGGCAGTGCAGTGGGCCATGAGGGATACCTTCTAATGAAACTTTGAACTATGACAGCCTGAAGAGATCACTTTAGAAGAGAAATGACTGAAGGGCTTAGACGGAAATTCCGTGAAACTGAGCAAGATCGAGGAGACGACGTTCAGAAAAGTACCAACCCACAGTAGATAAGACAACAAGTCTCCGTCACGAGTCATCTTTTATGGACATATCCCTTGTGATTTCTCCATTGCTTTATATAAAATAAAAAGATACGCATACAGTATATAGTATTTTCCAATTCAATATAATTATTTTAGCGCTTTCGCTTTGTAGGTTTTCGGGAGAATTCTGTGAGAAGTGAGAAGTCACTGGGTTTGTCTTTCTTATTAATTTACTGCGTAAGTTGTTAAATAAACATTATATCTTTATTTGTATAAAGAGAGATCTCATCGCCCTTTATCTAAGGCCACTTGCCATTGCTACGCGGGAACCTTATCATGCATATAAAATATGTGACACAGACAGAGAGAAGCAATAGTTTCTTATAGAAGAAGTGAGAATCAGGTTAGCTAGCCAGTACAGCGGTGCTCTCTAAAGTCTAACAACCGACAGTAACACTGATAACTAAATTAACAGTACCTTCACAATAGGCGAGTCTTTTGTATCTCAAGGAGTCTTGTCAAATGTGAAGCAGTGCATGGAATACATGCCATTCGTCCTACAAACTGCTGGCACTTAATGGCTGAATAATAACCAAGCCTTAACTGGATCCAGGTAAGTCTGAAATGGAGAGATGAACAACTATCACTAACCAACAAATGTTTCGACATTCTGGATGTTTTGGAGGCTTCAGACATCTCCACCTGAGTGACATCTGAAACAGCTATAGCCCCCAAGAGCGGTTTCAAAGAAAAAAATAGATAAAAAAACAGAGAAAACTCACTTATGTTTCTCTAACCAGCTAATGGCACTTCCATCAGACAGAATTCCATGCTGCTCCTGTAACAATGATTGCAGACTCTCTCTTTCCTTCCTTTCCTAAAGTCTTGGTTCAACCGGAACTCGTGGTGCCTGGATTGATTCTCTTACTCTCTTGTCTTTGAATTATAATTAGAGGCAGGAATCGGTAATTCTCTTATTCTATCTTACTTCTTTCTTTTTAGTGGAAGAACACCAAGGACTTGGAATGGTATCACCGATTTACACATGAAATCATTCAAATGCAAACTTAAATAATTTACAGAACTCATTTTCACTAGATTCAGATATAGTGAACGGAATTGGAATTATTCCCTGATCACCGAATATAGCAGAGGAAACTCACATCTCACAAAATACTGAAAATCACTTCAAATAATCGTGAGCAAAACAAATCAAAACCAGAATAAAAACAGAACTTAAACATAACACTCATCTAGTCAGTAAAAGAAAACAATAATGTAAATGAGCAAAGAACACCCAATAATCTCAATTAAGACAAGTAATAATGACAGTACAGAATTATCCTAAAAGTGGAAGGCAATGAAATGTCTCATATACTGTACGAAACCCGATCAACGTCAAACACGAATGAACACTGTTTTACTTTAGGAGTGGAACAGTGAAACCAAGGATTGGAAGTTTACAAATTTGACAAGATAATCTGCATAAAAATCTCACGACTTCACAGCCTAACTCCAATCAAAAGCATAGTTACTCGCGGCGAGACTGGGAATATTTAAGGTACACAGCCACCGTATGCCGCTAAGAACAAGAATGATTGATCACCCAGTGTGATCTAAGCTGTAGGCCTACTTTGTGTATGTTCCTCCTCCATTGATTAGCAGGGTACAAGCAACAACAGTCTGGTCACGACTCTTATGTTTAAACTCACAATGGGAGAAGATGGAAAAAGCAAGCAAGGGCTTGTGCATACTCACACAATTGATACAATGATAATGATGATAAAGGTAATCACGATGGTAGTATTCACAACCGATTTCACCACAGGACCAAATGCTGATACTGGCAATAATTGCGGTAATGAAATCAATACTGCTCTCTTCCTACTGACACATCTCACTCATGAATTGGAATCATTTCAGTGAGGCGACGGTTGCGGTCAGTCAGAGTATGATGGTGGTTTAACAGCCTTTGAAATGTTGAAGTAGAGGACATGCATATAACTATAATACCACAGAGTAGAATATCAGAGCTACTACAGCTAGCGATCCCCAAATTATGCAGTAAAGAAATGTGTCTAAATGGTTACTAGCATAATGTCGTTCAGGGACTCTCTGCTGTTTGTCAAAGACTATTCCAACACATTAAACAAAATATACCTGAAGGATTTGTTCACAAATATTTCAAGGAGATGCTTTAATTATACTGTCATGCACTGGAACACTTACATGCCAAAAGTACATGGGGAATGGTTCTTCCCTAGAAAAATAAAATTTTCTCTCCCCGAAAATGTTGAGAGGACAAATATTTGGGAGTGATGCTGTAAGGGTTGACTTCCAACCACGATTTAAGACAAAGCGTGACCCCGTTAAGATAGCCGGGACACTGGCACACCCAAGGTCAAGTCCACCCAAGGTTGATAGAAGAAGATGTCAGCCGGACAGTGGGACAGACTCTGTGCATCTACGTCACTCAAGACGCTCCACTTCGCGTTCTCCATTTCAATGTACTACAGATAGACAGCATTCACTATTCTGCTTCTCTTTCTCTCTCTAACATATGTATATATATATATATATATATATATATATATATATATATATATATATATATATATATATATATATATATATATATATATATATATATATATATATATATATGTATATTCATGATGTTGCCTTGTAATACATATATCCTCCTATAATTTTGACATATTTACTTTTTTTTTCATGTGTTATGTGTAATGATAATGATTGTTGAAGTGTCGTATTTAGTTTGGCATCAGATCTCAAAAGAACTAACGAAAAAATAACTTAATAGCGTAATTTAGAATTGATAATACAATTTTAATAGTAATATAGTTTAGAATGAATAATATCTTTCTTGATAAAAGAGTAGTATATGAACATGTGTGTGTTCAGCAAAGACTTGTTTCATTTCAATTGTCATCAGTTGAGATAAGAGAGAATGCTTTGTTTCAGGTTAACGTGATGACAGGTTGGAATAACAAATGCCAATTCGTCCCGTGCGAGCACAAGACGAGTTATTTCATGTTGTTACATGCATTGTTTGAGTCACGTACGCCACTTTGAGAGAAAGAATACATGTCTTGATCAGTTACACCATGTTTTGTAATATTGCATTCAAAACGTTTTGCTGGGATGACATCATTTTCCTTCTAGAAATTTCTCCATGGTATCTCGCACTCAAAATGCTTTAATGACGTCACCTCCCTGCTTCTAGAACTTCTCTTTTGTATCTCGTACCCAAAATGCTTTAATGACATCATGTAATTGTTTCACGTGCTACTGGAATTCTAAAATCTGTTTCATTCTGATTTCCGAAACCGATTAGTTTGGTTCTCTCTCTCTCTCTCTCGTTCTTAAAAAGAGATTACTTCTAACGTAGTGTTTTGTGGTCACATATTAGCATTAACTTTTGAGATCTGAATTTAGTAAAGTTATTTAGTTTGTAACGGCACCTGGTAAAAAAGTGTGTTTTGTGGTAACGCAGCTGCAGCAAGTGATTTTACAGAGATTTTCACAAGTTTGTGTACGGCAAAGTGAATTTTATTTATTAATACCATGGTATGATAAGTTAGGAAACTTTGACCGAGTGAAACTATTATTGAATCATTTATTAAGATTTTCTTTTCAAATCTTGAGTAATTCTTGATGGTTTAAATTTTGCTTGATTAATTTAAATTCCTGATAAAGTTTTTGTGAATTAGTTTTGTTTCATAATTTAATTCAAGAATTAATTAAATGTTGTGTTATTTTCAAGTAATAATAAATTTTTCAGACTGTGAATTCTAATTATAAACTTTGAATTTAAAAATAAATTTTTGTATTTAATATTTTTTAGGAAAACAGTGTCTCATTTATTGATCACCAGTTAATAGGATTGAGTGTTGCAGGATTTGTGGGAAGAAGGGGTTGAATGGGATGAGATGCTGTCGCTGAAGAGGCAACATCAAGCTCAGGAGATACTTGAGCAGTTTGAGTCAGTGGAAGTTTTGGAGTTTGAGAGAGGAGTGATCGTGAGACAGAGTGAGCTCTATGTCTTTGCAGATGCCTCTAGTAAGGCTTACGGAGCAGTAGCATATGTTAGAGATGCAGTAGGAAATAGTCAGCTACTTATTTCTAGGATGCGAGTTACGCCGGGCAAGCAAAGTATGTTGTCGATTCCCAAATTGGAATTGTTAGCTTTAATGGTAGCTTTCAGATTAGCTGGTCACCTATTTGGATTGTGGAGTTTTGCTTGTGTGGGCCGACAGTTTGATTGCCAAAACTTGGATAGAGACTAAAGAATCCAACCGTAATTGTTTTATTTCTAATCGAGTATGTGAGATTCTGTTCCTACAGAGACAGCATGAGATCCAGTTGCAGTATGTCCCCACCAAGTTAAATCCAGCTGACATCCTCACGCGAGGCATGAATACCAAAGATCTGATACAAAGTGAGCTGTGGCAAAATGGCCCCCATTTTTGACATGTGACAGGTCCTGTAGACATGTCCCCTCAACCTTGTAAGACAACGATATCAGACGAGTCGTGCTCGACAGCTGCAGTCAGGGAATTGAAAGATGAAGGCGAACTTGCAGAGCCGGGAGAACTATGGTACACAGGGGGGAGTAAGGTTTCGTTTACTTATATGTTAAATGTAATGCGCAATGTATTGAAATTTGTTTGTTCAGATGCTGACCCCTTTCTTAAACTTGTCTTTTTAGAACAGAGGCATCACCTGCCGTCTGTCTGTGCTTATTTAGAATCAGGGATGAAAGTTCACAGTCACATAAGTAACTTTGTAAAGCAATTGAATTTAACTATCTGTAATCAAATCATTTACACCCACCCCAGGATTGCTGGTGCAGTAGGATGCAAAACTAAATTGTTGTTATTGCCAGCTAAGAGTCAACTAGTCAAATTGTATCTTAATCATTTGCATGCAACACACACCCATTGTTGTGTCAATGTATTAATCATACTTTTCCACCAGGAATGCTGGACGCCTGGATTGAGAACTTTAGCTAAGGGTGTGAGCCGAGCATGCAGTGTGTGTAAGATGACCTTCAAGCCTCCGCTACAACTCCCACTGCCTCCACAACTCCCTGCTGCAAGAACTACCTTGAACAGACCCTTCGAATGTGTGGGATTGGACCTATCAAGACTGACACTGGAGTGGTTTACTTACTGCTGATCACCTGTATGGCCAGCTGAGCTGTTTATTTGGACATCTGCGACACGTTGAAAGTGAACATGTTAATACTTATGCTAAGAAGATTCGCGGTGTCGCATGGCGCGCCCTAGAGAATATATAGCGAAAATGCCACCACCTTTAGGGTAGCAGACACCTTCCTCAGGGAAATCTATCGTCAAGAGGAGACCCAGCAATACCTGCGGAATACAGGTATTAGATGGCACTTCCAAACCCTCCGTTCTCCTTGGAAGGGAGGCTTCTTCGCGAGAATGATTGGTGTGGTAAAAAGCACCTTAGAGACGACACTCCGCAGGAACGTCTTTCACCCAGAGCAAGTTCGAACGTTCGTAAAGGAAGCAGAGGCTGTTATCAACAATCGCCTCCTGATGTACTCGGGTGATGAGAGACAACGTAGTCATTATGCTTTCTCACCTCATACGAGGGGATTTAACTCGACTTCTGCCACCCGTTACGCCCCACGAAGGGATGTGGGACACCCTAACAACAAAGCAACTTCGTCATCGTTATTTTTGTCTGACAACCGCCCTCAGCAAATTCAAGGATTATTGGAGAGATGGTTACTTATGGGCGCTACAGGCGTGCTATGATTCAAGGGAAGCAGCAGTTACGCCTCTTAAGGCAGGCAATGTTGTCCTGATCAAGACTGAATCCAGAAAACGCAGAGAATGGCCACTTGGGAGGGTCCTTACAGTGCATACTGACCCCCAGGGTGTGGCGCGATCAGCCAAGGTCTTTTACGAAGGGGAGGCGCACTTGCGCACAATTAATCACATTGTTCCCTTAGAAATGTCCGACGAAGAAGATGACCCAGGTGCCGAGAGAGCAGCAAAGGAAGGAATTACGGACAACCCGATCGACTTAAGTGTGTGTGATAGTCAAGAGACAGAAGGACTCAATGGGAATGTGTTCTATGTCGTAAGTAATGATAGTAGTGAGCTTGCCGAAGAGGAAGCGCAGGGATGTGAAGGGGAAAGTACTGGACAAGCCAGGCCGCACAGAAAAGCAGCCCTCGCACAGCGAGAAAGATTGGCTCAGTGGATGCGGGAAGGGACAGTGTAGGACAGAAAAAATTGTGAGTGAGGTGAACTATATACAAGTGTGAGTCATAAGGGAGCCTTGAAGGAGAGAGTTGAGTAGTGTGCAATTTGCGAGTTCCTGATGAATCGGTACTCCGAGTGCAGGGCTATGGTGAAGAATGTACAGTGTTCAGGGATGATGTAAACTCATCGCTAATTATCATATTTGTTCCCTTTTTTAATTGAAATGCTGACCATGTAAGGTATTGAATATTTTAGTAAGGTAGTGCTTTATTGTATTGAAGAACGTCTCAACAGGATTGAGGCAATTGAGTTAATAATTGTTGTTGCATAGATTAAGAGTGGCCACACAAACTTTTTTTTATTGTTGTTTGTTGTCACATTTGACCCAGCTTCAACAGGGCCGGTTGGAGTTGGGCCAAGCGTGAAAACAACCCCCCTTTTTTCTTTTTTCATTGAGAGTTAGTAGTTAAGGTATATAGGTTTAGTGCCTATCGTGTGAGCCCTCCACTTTGTAGGTGGGAGGATGTTGTGAAAAGTTACGCATTTCACCTCCTTGCTGGGTCCCTGGGTGCCAAAAACCACGTTGTCTTTCCTGATTGCACACAAAGCCAGACGAACATACCTCGATCTCGTCTAGACGGGGCTAATGCGTGGCGGGACGTGTCCAGCATGGGAAAGTAGTAATTATGCATCATTGAATGCTAATTAACGAAGCGCCTGTGAGGGTGCTTCTCATTTTTTCTAAGTAATGTCATTACTAATAAGTAAGTATGTGAAAACTGAACCTTGTTAGATAAGGCATTATAATACACAAGTTGACACAGCTGGAGAACTTTCCCGCCCTCCTCGAACGACTATAAAAAGTGGGAGCATGATCAGATAGCCGGGCTCTTCCGATCCAGAATAGCGTAGGACAAGTTGTTGGTAATAAGCACTGAAAGGTTCAAGCACTGAAAGGTTCTTTGTTAACATCACACGACCTATGATACAGCAAGTGAGGTAGGACAAGTGATTGAGATTTGTAAATGTGTCCACCGAGGTTCACTTCCTAAATTATCTTAAACTTGTAGTAAATATTTTGCTAATTAATATTTGATTAACGTAACGAAGCCTGTGTCGGCTTTAAGTGTAATGTGGGATTCGTTTATTTGGGGTATAATTTAGCTGGGGAAAAATCTTTTATTCATGCATTTAGTGAGTACTTGTATGTAAATAATAGTTGTAAATAAATTAGTTTTTAAGTCAACATTTTAAAACTGTGGTCTCATTGAGCCTTCCCTAGTTTGTAGAAATCCTCATCATCCTTTGCAATCCTTTAGCTAACAACATCAGCAAAGAAACAGTGCATTGTGGATGAAAATTCACAACACCCCTCAACCTCCGCGATTAATATAGCCAAGAAAGTCGGAACGCCTGCGGCTCTAAACGTAGATCCCCAAGGCGGAAACTGACCAATGAAAATTTGACCCGACAAGACATCAATCCAACTTTCCGGCTATAAATACCTGTCCACCTTTTAATTGCACATATTCTCTCAATAAAAGACCATCTGCATGTATGTTGAAGAGTAAGAGTAAAATAACAAAAGCAGAATATATTTCTGCCCTTTGGAAATCTATAATAATTGCACCATCTACCTGCAGACGAAAATGTAATAAGAGGGGCAGAGAAGACTCTACAAGCTACATGTGTTTAAACAGCAATTATTTTTAATAACACGGCTCTAAAAGAGGGACTCCTCCCAAAAATAATAATAATAATAATAATAATAATAGACCGAGGCAGAATGCAAACCTTGGCCAATCAAAAGTCAGCTTGCAGTTGACTCCTGCTGACTATCGACTATGTAAAGAGTAGAACCCAGTAGCGAAATCATTCTACTCCCACCCTCTGCCGTGACCATACTCAGTCGGAACTGAGAGAAACATTGGCATAACAACAGAATATTAAATTTTGACGTGTGGTGAAGACTTCCCTCAAAGACCCTCACTGGTTTGTTAAGTATGGAGAAGTGTTAAAGAAGACACATCCTGCATTTTTGGTTTATTATATATCTTGGTACAAAAGCAAGTGTGTTACCGCTCTCATAACCAGCGCTTGAATCCCTTGAGTGGTGATTCAGGCTACACTCATACTTGCACATCACAGACATGCGCATGCACACATTTTGAAACATAAATGTGAATCAAAGCTTGTAAAGCACAAGTAATGATTAAATCGGTTATGATAAATAATCAATTGTCGTTTCCGACTTGAAACAGAACAGATAATGTTGTTAAAGAAAAGATTGTAAAGTCCCCACTAAATGGACAAATCTGCTCAGGGGAGAAGAGTAACGTAGTAGAGGCAAACAGCTTGGTTAGTACAGACCTTCACGCCCAAAAGGGAGTGAAGGCCTTCTTAAGGGGGGGAGCTTTTTATAAATTTTCTGCTGTTCACCCTCTCTGCATTATTAAATAAGAATATCTTTCTAACAAAGACAGGAAGGCGTCTCTGTCGAAGCTAATCGTTCAGAAGTAGGCTGTGGGATTTCAAAAAGTTATCGTCTTTAGTAGCTGACAATGTAGCATTAGGGTCCGAACCCATAGGGAGGGTCTTACCAAGTAACCTCTAGTAAAAGTGGTCTTAAGCTTCCTTTTTCTCTGTCCTATGCATTTGGCGATGTATCTGTCAATTTTTCAGACTGCCTGGGGCAATGGACGAAGTCGGAAAAACAGCCCAGGCCTACAGCTCTGACCTGAGCCGAGTCAGAGAGAGACTTGCTAGTACGTAGCCCACACATCGTGCTCGGGAAAAACTGTGTCCTTGTCCTTTATTTCTCCCCCCTCCCCCCGTCTTGTTATTAGTGAACAACATTACCGTGAGATTTCAAGAATCCGTCTCGTCAGTTGCAGTGCGCAAGCAAACCACATAACGGTAAGTCTGAAATTGATGAGTATCTGCTGTTTGCTAATATTTCTTCCCCTATATTTCAACCTTTCTATTGTTTCCTCTTCGCCACCATCTGCGAGAACCTTGTATAACAATATTTCTTTTATGAGGTCTAGTGTAAGAATAATTAATATTGCCTAGTGGCACTGTAAACTATTTCCGTGCAGTAAGTAGGAATTAGGGAAAGTTAAGTAAGTAAATTTCAGGCAGCCTTGTGTCTCGATCCCATTGTTCGGAAGAGAAATAGCCTTCACCAGTATTAAACTGTGTACGATATATATAGTAGTACAGACATCCATTGTGTTATAACTTTACTTGAAGCAAGGGGAACCTTGATTGTGTCCGAAGTGGGTGAAAGTTCATGTAATTTCCTCGCTATAACTGCACATTCTTTCTTTGTCGGGACCAATTGGGAAGTAAGGGGGTTTGATGTAATCCATTTGTCGCAGAGTAATCCACTATCCCATATATTGTTTTCCCCGACTGGCGACCTTATTCAATTAAGTAATTGTCTGTCTTTGAGGCTAACTTTAATTGACAGGTTACATGTGCCATTGGCAACACAGGGCCTCATAAATTACATCAATTAATTAATCAACTCATCAGCCAAGCCCACACATTATATATATATATATATATATATATATATATATAATAATCTCTCGATAATCTGAATTCATCTTGTCCAGACTTCAACATTATCCAGACACAACCAGACTCCTATGCACCAAAGATATACTGTGTACATATAAATTTTAGAAAAACTGAAAAAAAACTGCTCTCCGATATTGGGGAATGCTGAGCAGCCTAAAGAAATGTTGGTGACACTGTTTACTCTTATAAAGAGACTGCGAAAGGGTTTGGGGGTGGGGGAGGCCAGGAAAAGTTTCCAAGGTGGGAGGGGGAGGGTTGGAAATCTGGGTGCCATGGGAGGGGAGCAGCAGTAAGGTTGTTTACTGGACAACTCATCCAGAGTCAGGGTTGTTTTAGAAGTTGGGTTTCCCCAGCTGGGAGATGGGTGGGGATGCAGTGTGGGATGGGTGAAGTGGTGTAGGGAAGTGTTTGACTTTGTTAGAGCTCTTTTTGTTTGCTTTTTACATTCATGCTTTTTTAATATTTTATTAAAGGATGTGTACAGTACTGTACTGTAACTTGTAATATAATAAATCAAGTGAAAAGAAAAAAAAAAGGAAGAAGATATACAGGAGAGGAAGTACGGATACATCGTCAGCTTAACTCATTCGCTGCGAGCCTGTTTTCGCCACCAGTGATGAGAGCAGTGTCCTGCTAATTGTGTAACTGACTAATTATCTCCCTTTTACATTTGTACTTCGATTCTTTGTTATTTTTCATTACTGTTATTACATTACATTGTACTGTTAAGTTATCATAAGGTTTTATTATAGTAGAATGATAAAATATGTAGTTAATTATTCAAATACTGAATTATGTAGCTTTTATCATTGATTCATTTCAGTGTGATACTTCTCAAAGCATGGACTGAAGTAACGTCACTTTCATTATTCAGTATGAAAATCTTTATTACCAACTTTGAACATTTACCCTTAGCCAAAAATTTCATCTAGAAAACCTCAAAAAAAGTACTTGGCATTCAATTTTTTACGAACTGAATCTTCAATGATCTTCCATTCGCAAATTTATCATGTTTCTTTGTTTACTCACACCATATATGGTGCTTGACAACTCTGCCTCCTCCTCTGTCATTTTCTTTGATCCACGAAGTAAAAAAACGATCTAAGGTAGGTTTGTCTACAACTGCAATATAATAAACATGACCATATTCACTATCAGAACTATCTGATAGTTCAGGTCTACTGCTATCATTGTCATTTCCAAATAAAAGCCTATGTACTACTTCATCATTGAGAAAGATCTCCTCCCTCTGTAGCATTTTGATGTTTACTGAAGGTCTACCCCCTGTCCTGAGATTATCCTGTAAGCTGGAAATCAAACGTTGCTATTTGTCACTAGGCTATAGACAAAAGCTCCCTAAAATGATGAGGGAAACAAGTTATCTATTACAAGCTGTCTAACTAGAACTAATATAACTGAAGAGATCAGTCACACATCATGGACGAGACATTTTGATGACTGAGATCAGTCCCATGCAGCGAAAGGGTTAATAGCATATGGTAGAGGGTGCGGGGGTGGGCAAGCACTTGTGTTTTTTGTAAGCTTTCTTGCTATTTGGGGAAACATATATGTCATTGTAATTTTTTGTGTTTTTAATGGCTGATGGGCATATGAGTCATAAACATTTTTTCGTTGATTGGCTACATCCAGAAATGATCAATGCACTTGGTAACAAAGAGTGTTTTTTCTCTTAGTACAGTTGTGCATGATCAGTTGCATGTTTGAGCTGTTCATGGATAGTTTCCCTAAGCAATGCTTAGCATGTGGTATCTATGCAGTGCCTGCTAATGTTGTGTGTGGTACTGTATATCTTTTGCATGACCCCACCTCATCCTAAGATGGTGAGGAAGATGCTGAACCTTCAAAAGAAACTAGAAATCATTCGGAGAATCGAGGCAGGATGGTCTAGGTCATGTATCATGGAGAAGTATTGCACTGCTTGGTCAGCTTAGCATGCTATTAAGACATCTCAGGACAAGCTGCAGAAGTATGCAATGGACTTTGGGAAGAAGATTTTCAGGAGTCAGCCCACAAGGTCCTGGAAAAAGGCCGTCATGAGGGCATAGAGTCAGCCTTGATGTGGTTTCATCAGCAAAGGGCTGCTGGCGTGAACTTACACCGTACTAAGTTGAAGGCTGCAGCCACGAAGTTCGCAAGCCTGCATAAGGTTGCGGACTTTAGGGCATCCTAAGGTAGGCTGTTTTGGTTCAAGATTCGACATGGAATTTCTAACATGGCAAAGCTTAGATGCTTCTGCGGAGGGAATAAAGCAATTTCGCCAAACGTTGCCAGATTTGATGAGAAAATAAGGCATTGTTTTAGGGCAAATCTACGACACTAATGAAATTGGTCTATTCTTTTGCTCCATACCCATTAGCACCTTGGCTGATGAGAAGGAAAAGAATTTACCTGGTTGAAAGCTTTCCAAGCAATGCGTGTCAGCTTTGTTATGTGCAAATGGTACTGATGGGCACCCAGTGATTTGGTATCATTCAGCGAAGACTTGGTTCACCTCCAAGATCATAACCGATTGGTTCCATAATCCTCTTTGTAAGGAGGTTATTCATCATCAGACACAGGGCCATTGTATTGCTAGACATCGGTGGGGACCCTGGCCACCAACTTTTCTCCAACAGTAAGAAAGCTGTTGCAGTTGCTGGTGGTGATAAGGTAGCACTTGAAGATGACAAGGAGGAGCCTATTTCACAACGAGCATCCTTGTACAAGCATACGCGCATTGTCTCTGATGTGGCTATCGAGGTGTTGAAGAACTTCAGCATCGACCCCAGTGACTTCCCTGAGTCCTTGGATGTGGCTGCACAAATGGTCAGAGTTTTGATGGCAAGTCATTGCGAAGCAGAATCGTTGTAAGTATTGTCAAAGTAACCTTGACAGTTTCTTCAGATCACAACGCCCCGTGCACCCAAGCACATCACCATCCACTTCTTCAGTAACTCAGTTGTTCACTTGCAACGTCTGCAGCCTTTGTTGACATGTGGGACTCCTACAGCCAAGATCTGATGTGGCATTGCTCCACTTCGATGACCCCTGACCCTCTAGGCACCTCTATGCCTCTTCACCACTTAATGTCCAGTGGCGATTCTAGGGGGGCCAGGGGGCCATGGCCCCCAGTTTTTGGCTGGCCCCCAGCTTGGCCCCCAGTTTTTGTTTCCATATCCTAATTCTAAATAAGCTTAGTTTAGGCATATATAATAATATAATATAATATATAATATAAATATATACCTTATAAATTATACAGTATACTATATATACACTCAAATATCCCATCCTATCACAATAACTAGACGTAATCACAAAAAAAAAAAAAAATGGTAACGTTGCTAGATTAAAATTATTGGAATTTTTTTTACACCTCCGTCCTCCTCGCCCGCTTGTGTGTGTGTGTGACGCGAATCAGACGCGTATGTTTCACGTCCATGTATGATGTGATGATGTGATCAGTACATGTAGTCTGTTTCTGTGAGACTGTGAGCCGGTCAAGTCAGTTTTTACCCGATTAGTGTCTTATTGAGTGTCTAAAGCATAATTATTTGTGCATAAGTGCATTTGAGCATAAGTGGTATTCATTATTTCGTCTCATACAAAGTGGGAGTAGACTAGTGGCTATGAGATATTCGATCTTTATGTACAGTATGTGGGTGTTTCACATAAGAAGCGGATACGAAAATAGAGTAAAAAAATAATTATACGAAATCTTAGAAAAGAATGAGAAGAATCTGACAGGCAGGTGTAAAGTAGCAAACAATGTACACTAATTTTTTGTTATATGATGTAGGTCTATATCCCAACTCAAGTTTTAACCCTTCAACCCAGTGTTAACCTTTTCACAAACAGATCTGACAAAAGCCAAATATAAATATTGTCGTTAGCCATATTTGAAAGAAAATAACTAAATAGGCCAAAATACAAGTAGCTGGTGAGTCGGTGACAATTAACCCCATTTTATTTTTACATAGAAAACACTTCCTATAATAATAAAAATCGTCTAATTGTATCATAATTTTTGTGATTCGTGAATGTTGGCAGTGATAGTGTAGGCCTATATGTGCATATATTTATTATACTGTATACATGTTATACACACACACACACACACATATATATATATGTGTGCGTGGGTGTGTGTGTGTGTGTGTGTGTGTGTGTGTGTGTGTGTGTGTGTGTGCGTGCTGTCATCATCTTCCAGTCGGTAGTCGGCAAAACCGCAAATTTTATCACATTTTTCTGTGGTGACAGGTGTGTTGTGTTAATTGTGAATTACGTGTGATTATTTAATTTAATTTTTTTTTTCAGAACTTACTATCACAGATAATTTTATTGTACTATAGACAATCATGGATAAATTTGTAATTAAAAAACGCAGTGAATGTGATGCACCATTGACAGTAAACCTTGAATCTGATAAACCTGCTAAGAAGTCAGAGGAGACTGTGATCGTGAAAGTATTGGCAATCCTGCAAGATCAAGTTCACATGATCACCCAACAAAGAAACAAAAAGGAAGATTCTGCACCAGCTGACATTTCTCAATCTGCTTCTGAGAATCCTATTCAGGTACGCTTAAAAGAGTATCCAAGGCATAGTGAAGGAAAGTCTCATGCTCGGTCTTTTGTGGGGGCTTGGTTCGACAAATATGAATGGGCTGAATATTCTAAAGAACGAGATGCAATGTTCTGTTTTGCATGCAGGCACTTTGCTCCACCAACATATGGCAATGCAGATGAAGCATTCATAAAGAGTGGCTTTAGACGATGGAAGAAAGCACATGGAAAAGATGGTGCCATCGAAAAGCACATTTCCTCACGGTGCCACAAAACTTCTTGTATTGCATGGGCGGACTATCAACGAAATAAAGCTGATAAAACATCAATTGCTCAGTGTATAAGTGAGGCATACCAGAAGAAAGTTCGTGAAAATCGTCATTACATAAAGACATTAGGTGAAATAATCCTGTTGACTGTAACACAAGACATTTCGCAGAGAGGACATAGAGAAGGTGATGATGAACTGAATCCAGGAAATGTTCGTAAGATTCTCAGATTCACTGCTAAACGTGATCCTATTATAGCTGATAGAGTAGAAAGTGGTCCAAAAATGAAAAATACACTTGTTCTGCAATACAGAATGAGATGATTGACACACTTGCATGTATGGTGAAGGAAGAAATTGCAGAAAAAGTTAGGTCATGTCATTACTTTTCTGTTCAAGCTGATGAAGCCAAGGATGTTAGTAAGGCAGAGCAGTTGGCATTAGTTATTAGATTTTATGATGAAATAGCAAATTGTATTCAGGAGTGCTTCATTTCTTTCACTCAGATGGACTTGTTGGATGTTGCCTCTATCACAGATATTATTTTGAAGAGTTTGGATAAACTGGGGTTGGATTACAAATCTTCTCTTGTAGGATTAGGATTTGATGGGGCATCAGTGATGAGTGGAGGGATTAGTGGTGTTCAGAAACGAATTCGTGATAAAGCTCCTTTTGCATATTATATACACTGCTATGGACACAGGCTCAATTTAGTGTTGATAAATGTTGCAAAGTATGTACCCCAAGCTGCTGAATTCTTTAGTTTGCTTGAAGAACTCTATATCTTTGCTAGTAACTCGGTAGTTCATGAGAAATTCATTTTGATACAGCGTGAAATGTTGCCTGAAGAACAAGTACGAGAACTGCAGCATCTCAGTGACACAAGGTGGTGGTGTCGGGCCACTTCGTGTGAAAATGCTCTACTCCGTCTGGAATGCATAATGAGACTTTTGAAGGAAATTTCTGAAGATGACATTGGTGCCCGAGCTGTATCCGCTCGCGGTTTGCTTGCCCAGATTGATGCAGAGTTTGTTTACTTATTGCAATTTTTCACAGATATTCTTGGAAAAGTTAATAAAGTGTCTACACAGCTACAGGATAAACAAGCAGACCTAGGAAAAGCAGCAAATCTAATTTCGTCACTCCATGAACATTTAGTTAATGTACGCAACTCTGACTTGAATGACCATTACTCTGAGAAGGTTAATGAACTCTGCAGGAAATGCTGCATTACACCAACAACAACAAGAAAACGGGTAAAGAAACCTCGTAAGCTTGATGGATTTATCGTGTTTTGAAACAAGTGGTCAAGGATCTTCTGTTCCATGTCATGTGCAACACATCAGGATTTTCTATGAAGTCCTAGACTGCTTAATTAGTGAATTAGACCGTCGTTTCTCCAAAGAGTCAAATGCAATTTTCTGTGGTATTTCAGCTCTCTGTCCTGGAGGACAGACATTCTTGTTAGAAGAAGACTTGAAGGCATATGCAATGGCATACTCGGTCAGTCAAAATGATTTACAATATGAGATCCCTCTGGTGAAGAAATTACTCACGAAAGAGCCAATACAGCCTACATCCATTACACAATTCCTGTCATTCCTTAGTCCTTATAAGGCTGCATTTGACTGTTTGTACAAACTATTGTTAATATCTGTCACTCTTCCTGTTACCAGTGCTTCTTGTGAGAGAAGTTTTTCAAAAATGAAATTAGTGAAAACATTTCTCAGAAATTCCATGACCAGTGCTAGATTGAGTAATATCGCATTACTGTCCATTGAAAGTGCACGTGCCGAGGGAATTGATTTAGACTGTTTTGTTGATGAATTTGATAGCCGGCATGATAATCGTAGAATTAAGCTGCACTAAATATACGTACTATACTCTACTTCACCTCAGGAAAGGGAAACTCGCCCTGTTGGCAACACTGCATTACTTCATGCATGCTTGCATGGGGTTTTAATATCAACATAATATTTACATTACATTCATAACTCATGATTCATTTTTGTTTTGAAGATAGTTTTATGAATTTTTGAAGTAGGCTACTTAGGTTTGTCCTTTCAACATAATTATGTAGAAAGTAAAAGTGGTTGCCTAGCAACGGGTGTTACCAGCAGGGTGATTTTCACTTTCCTGAGGTGAACTCTACTCGACTATACTAGCCTATATGAAAATCATGTCATTCCCACAGCATGCCATTGCATGATTGCTCATGCCTTGTGTCTCAGTATTTTTTTATCTAGATTACATACGTTGCACGAGGTCATAGTTTTATTGTTGATATAGTCATATAGGCCAATAGCGATATAGTCACTCATAACATTTTGTGGACCTATTATGCTGTACATAAGTGCTATGCAATTATAGGTGCAGTCACGTTAAAAAGTCTGACCAAGGGTCAGGTTGTCAATCCGAAGAACTTAGTAAAATCAAACACCAAAATAATTTCCTTTATTTGTAGTTTATAATGAAAAATGGTTAATTATAAGGATTCACAGATGATTTATAGTAATAAAAAGTACTGAAATGTCAAGCAAATCACTGTTTGTTAAGTGACACGCCTACAGTTTGCCAATGGAGATTTTCTCTGCTATTTCATTATTGTGTATGAAGGGCAGTCGAAACTCTTATCCCGGACTTACAAACATTATTAAATTTTACAAGACAATTGTCAATTGGCCATATTATTTAACTACTGCATACCGGTATCAAAACAGACATCTATCCCACCTATATAGTTTCCCTCATATCGAAAATTCAAGGAATACATGCTATATTCAGGTGTCCAACTGTACATTGGAGAAACATTGCCATATTTTTGCGATTTTGTTAAAAATATATTGCAAGAAATACATATATATATTTTTTTAAATAATACGAATAACCTCCATTATCATAATGTTTGTGTAGGCATACATGTATATGTTTTACAAATGCAAGTTATGAAAGTAATGAGGTGTTATTATTGTCATTTGTTATTTCATTAATGACATAATATTGTCTTCAGAGTGCCATGAAAATGCTTCGCTCGCCACCTAGCCACCAACGATAAATGCCCCCCCAAAATTTATATTGGCCCTGAAGTGGCCCCCCCACTTTCAGAGTCCTAGAATCGCCACTGTTAATGTCTCCTGGGAGTCACAGGAGGGAGAGTAAGAAGATGATGAAGCTGGTCTCGATGACATCGTGGATCTGGAGGCGGGGGAGGAGGTGGCGATTTACTTGTAAACCTCCTTACAAGATTTTAAAGTCTGGCCATTATAAGCACTAAGATAAGTGACAGAGAAAGGGCTTTTATATTTGTAGGTCTTTTGTGTAGAATAAATTTTAAAGAGTTTTTGGGCAAAATGAAAAATTTTTTGTACAACCTACTGTACTGTGTATTGTGCACAAGAGAAAACAAGCAAAAAATGTGCTGAAGTTTCTTTTGCGCAATCAAGTTTTCTGTACAGCGTATAACGCTGTATGAAACTCTCAGCCACGGCCCATGAAACTTTCAGCCATGGCCCGGTGGTGGCCTATGTTGTTGGCACCTATAGCGGTTCGCTGGGTGAGCGGGTTCTGTTCTCAGCTACCACTCTATTGGTCGCGAGTTCGAATCTCCGACCGGCCAGTGAAAAACAAGAGGAATTTGTTTCTGGTGATAGAAATTCATTTCTCGCTATAATGTGGTTCGGATTCCACAATAAGCTGTAGGTCCCGTTGCTAGGTAACCAATTGGTTCTTAGCCACGTAAAAATAAGTCTAATCCTTCGGGCCAGCCCCAGGAGAGCTGTTAATCAGCTCAGTGGTCTGGTTAAACTAAGATATACTTTTTAACCTATAGCGGTGCCAGACGCACGATCATGGATAATTTTAACCTTAAATAAAATAAAACTACTGAGGAGGCTAGAGGGCTGCAATTTGGTACGTTTGATGACTGGAGGGTGGATGATCAACATATCAATTTGCAGCCCTCTAGCCTCGGTAGCTTTTAAGATCTGAGGGAGGACAAACAGACAAAAAGCCATCTCAATTGTTTTCTTTTACAGAAAACTAAAAAGGTGTTTGATTTTTATAGTGTATTTATACAGTATATTTTGTTACAAATATTGGAAAATAAGGTAGATCATTGCTTTTTTGCCAAAAATTTTGAGTGTAAAGTGTGATGGCTGGTGTTCATAAGCATATTTAGTATAGATGGTTGTGCAGTATTGACAAGGTAAGGGGAGTAACGGTACAGAGTTGCTGTTTTACACCTGCAGAGTTTTTTTATACCAAATATATGTAATAGAAAGACTACTGGTGTAGCACTCATCACAAAGAGTTCTTTCTCTTTTTTGCTCTTAGAAGAATCTCGATAGTCAGCCACTAATGAAGGCTGATCGGTAAACCGCGCCCTCACCCCCACGCCCCCGCCCCCGCCCCTGTGGTAGTCATTCATGAGCCACGTCTGACATCTGTCAAACAGATCAGCCAGTTATCAGCTAAAACAGTCACACATCAACCAGGAAAGCCATAAATCACTCTTCAGCCAACAGGAATCACCCAAGGAGGTCACTCTCCAACCAAAACGTCCGTCTGCGCAGGTATAAGTGGGTCCTGACTTGAACGCTAGTGCTGGCCTGTAGACGTTAATACCTGAGAAGGAGGTGGGGGGGGGGGAGCAGGAATGGTAACTAAAGGCGCCACTAACGTTCAGGTATACCTGTGCAGGTTTGCCTGCGCAGTTGGCCTTCACCACAAGCGATACAGTTTTTTACTTAGTTCTGCGTAGTAACCGAGGCGTTAACAGACGATGTTCTGGCAATAATTATCTTGCTGACAGCAACTAAAAATAACAAACGCCTAAAAAGAGACGTCCAGTGAAGGGATGGCTGTTATTCATTGTTAATAAATGATGTTACCAATGAGTAAACATTTATAATCTATTGAGGTTTTATTTTGTTCCATTACTATGTTCAATTTTGTTTTGCTCTCACTTGAAAACTGAATGCCTTACACGATACCTAATCATGAAGAGACGCAAATAGGCCTATTGTACTGACGTTCTTTTACGAAAATATCCATTCACTTATCAGTTTGGTACTTTTAAGCGCTATGCCTTCAGTCATTGGTTTTCTTTCTTTTTCCTTTCTACCTCTCATTCACGAATTTAGTTCTTAATTTATTAGCCTACTGTTTCTTTATAATTTGTATTTACCATTTACTATTCTTTCCGATCTTGTATGACTAAACTTTCACATTATGGTTATTTTATTCTGTTTTAATGAATGGCCTTTCCAACTGTTTCCACAAGAAGGCTTGCGCATGAATGACAATAATATTACGAGAGAATGATGCTAGTGGCAATAATCAGATTGCGGAACTTTAATTATATTTCATTTTTCAAATGAAGCCGCTTCTGTGTAGAGGCCACGACGTTAGAGAGTGAGATCCATGACATCTGTAGTGACTTGTTTTTACTAAGTAATTTTAGTACAAATAGATTTATAGGTTTAGTCCTGAAATGTATCCGAGACATGGCTCCTTTACTAACCTACTGTATATATAGATTTGTGTGCGTAAGTATTTTGTGCTCATATGCGTATCTTAACGTGTCAAGAAGTGAAAGACCTGCCTCTAAAGACAGACGGTTACGGGAGAAATGAAACAGGAAATGAGTTCCAGAGCTTGGGCATTAGAAGGAAAGAAACTGCAACTGAACTGATCAGTCCTCAGAGGTGTATTGGTTCACAAGGTGAGGGAAGAGGTGGCATGACTGGTGTGCATATCATTCTGCCACAAACATAGAAAGGACATTATGACCTTTCGCTTGATCATATTTACTTTCAACTTCTCTTGCGCACTCTTTCAATACGTTTGATTTTTCTCTTTACTATCTATCCCCTATGAACGGAAAACTGTCTGAGCTGCAAGTTACAAAGTGCTGAAGGAAGTGACTTACTGAAGGCTTCTCATCAACGGTCTCTTTCACGGGAATTCAGAAGGAGAGCGAAAGCCTTTCTGCAGAAGCACAAAACCACTGTCTCGCTCTCATTCAGTCTTGCTTGATTTTCTGTAACGATGTCATTGAACAGTGTGCTTTGATCAATTTGGCGCTATGGGTTCCCAGAAACCACAGATGGAAGCACAGACACTTCAGTCATTTAACCGAAATCCAAATTACAATGAAGGATGCCGAGCACGACTCTCCCCGCAGCCATCCGGCTTCATTACTGTAGATTGGATCTGTCTCTTCAACTACGATGTAATCTTTCATTTACGCTCACTTGTTAAGCAACACAAAGAAGAGAAGAACAGGACTTGCGTGCATGTGTGTATAGAGAGAGAGAGAGAGAGAGAGAGAGAGAGAGAGAGAGAGAGAGAGAGAGACGGTGGGGGGTGGGAAGAGAGAAAAGGGCAGTGAGTATGGCTGCTTTGCATGTGTTGATGTGAGGCAAGTCTGTGAGCCTTTACATTTATACTCATTTCATTGGATAGAATCTCGGCCTTCGCTCAAAATCATTGTGATTCTCATTTAAAGGGAGGAAGCATCCACGAAACAGAATGCACAAATGAAAAACAAAGAAAGAAGCGAAGCAGAGGAGACGCTGAAAAGTTGACTCCTTCCGTCACCTCTGGATGAAATCTGCCTTTCGTATTTTCGGATAAATAAGGTCGATTAGAGGACCGAGTTGCCTTTGAAATAAGACTCTAGTGATGTGAAATAGCCACGTGGCATGCTGCCCCCAAAAATCTCCGCGATGAAAACCAGTTTTTCGTGTCAAATGGTCGTCTTGTGACACACGATCGTATTCATGTTCTATCATTTTCATAAACTGAAAAGGACTCAGTCGCCCGTTGGTCTACCCAGCTCGTGTCCAGTACACGTTACTTTATTTCTCTCTTTTCATTTGCTGATAAAGTACAGCATTCTCTCTCTCTCTCTCTCTCTCTCTCTCTCTCTCTCTCTCTCGGGGTTAATTCCAACTACCACAGTTTCTGCGTGGGCTTTGCCTTCAGCACCTTTGTCCGATTATAAGAGAGAGAGAGAGAGAGAGAGAGTTCTGTTAACCTGTCAGTCCAAGAGAGCCATTTTACATAAATCGTTACGTGCGAGGACATAATCACTACAACCTCTTAGAAGCTTGTTTCCCAGGTTGATAATATATATATATATATATATATATATATATATATATATATATATATATATATATATATGTGTGTGTGTGTGTGTGTGTGTGTGGGTGTGTGTGTGTGTGTGTGCGCGCACCTCTCTCTCTCTCTCTCTCTCTCTCTCTCTCAGCATGTGTCCTCGCCTCCGGCCTGGTGGCCCCCACCCCTTCCATCATCGTCATCACCATCATCATCATCATCATGAGGCCGGACAGATGTCTCTTGACAAGTGGCTGGAGCGAACGTGCCGTCTGTGTCAGCGGTTTGTTTACGCCCGTTCCTTGTATTCCGTTTTTTTTAAATCCCAGGCGTTTCTGGTACGTGGAAATCATGAAGTGTTTATTATTATCATAATTTTTTTCTTTAATCTTAAGTTCTGCTGTGTGGCAGTAGTGAAGTACTGATATTAGGTGTTAAATTTGAGGGAGTGGCTTCAGAAAGTGACGATCTTCCTGTCCTTGGCAATTACTTTCTCCATCCTTATTGCGACCTTCTACTGTCGACTGTCTATCAGTATAGTATTCCTTGCTTGGCCCAACAGACGCACAGTGGAATTTTTTTGCGAAAACGAACATTAAGAGCTGCCCTTCCCCATACCGGCTTTAACCATCCCATCTAATCTTTGTAAGGCTGAGGTAGACGGAACTCGGGAACTAGTAATGTCTCTCTCTTGCCCAGACCTGGCGAAAACAAATGAGAAAGAGTGGAAGGCAACAAGATCGTTTCAACCCCGAACGGAGCAACAGACGCCTCTTGAAGAGGGAAATTTGCGAGTCTGAAAAGACAGAAGAAGGTGGCGAGGTCACTTGATAATAATGCTGGTAATAAATAGACGAATGACTTAAATGTACGAGTATATATTTAGCATCTCTTGGTACTTGTAAACGCAAAGGCTGATTTGCCTCCCAGTTGGGGCTACTTTGTCACGATCTGCCTCTGCTGTCAACGATCCTCCGTCACGAGGCTGTTTTTTTTTTTTTTTTTTTTTTATTTGTTATTTTACCATCGTCGTCCGTAACGATCCCGCTCTCTTCTTTCTTTCTGACTGTTTCCTAAAATAAATTTTGGCATATCTCTGGCCCACCATCACTATCATGTGTACCAAAATAAATGTTGGCCCTTCTATTCAACTTCTGTAAATCGATTTTCAAAGGTGATTTTGCTTCCAATTTCTTATTGCCACTATCTGTGTTTTTCCCACAAAAACTAAGTTCGGTCTCCCTCTGCAGCCTCCAAGTGACATCTCAGCCTCTCGGAAGTGCTGCAGCGTTCCTTGCGGTGACCTCACCACCTCAGGTCGACCGCCTGTGACAGATGGCGACCTTTCGACGGCGTCTTCTCCCAAATCTCTCGATGCTGCAGCTCTTCGGACTCCATGCGCACGACAAGATAATATATCTCATTAGTTCTACTTTTAGTTTTCGGTAAAAGAAAACTATTGAGATGGTTTTGTCTTTCCGTCCTCACTTTTGCTGTCCGCACATTTTCTGTCCGCCCTCAGATCTTGAAAACTACTGAGGCTAGAGGGCTGCAAATTGCTATGTTTATCATCCATCCTCCAATCATCAACATACCAAATTGCAGCCCTCTAGCCTCAGTAGTTTTTATTTTATTTGAAGTTAAAGTTAGCCATAATCGTGCGTCTGGCAGCTATATAGGATAGGCCACCACCGGGCCGTAGTTAAAGTTTCATGGGTCGTGGCTCATACAGCATCATGCCGAGACCACCGAAATATAGATCTATTTTCGGTGGCCTTGATTATACGCTGTACAGAAAATTCGATTGCGCCGAAGAAACTTCGGCGCATTTTTTACTTGTTTTCTTTCACTCGCGCTCAACGTCAATCTGAACGCGACGATAAATACGCAAACGTTATAGCAGCGAATTAAAGCAGGATGACAGCAAGATTCATCCTTAAAACGACCTTTCTCAGCTGAAAGGTTTGGTTAAATAGCAAAGGCTTAGGGGTGCTGAATTCCTGGCCTTTTTTTTTTTTTTTTTGTATGGTGAATACCCAAAATTCACCTCATATTAACCTCGAACTATCTTTCAGAGCCTTTTGTATTTCAATGGCAAAAGTATAAACGCCATCAAAGTATGAACGAAATCAAATTCCTCTTTGTTGGCACTTTTCTCATTTAATCATAATCATATATATTAGGAATTCATCTTCGATATTGTGAATCGAAATAAAATGCCAAGAGCCGAGGCTAATGTGCATCAGAAGCCGGTTTCGAAGAGAGAGGAAGTGAAGGAGACGTTTCTCCACATACAAAAATGGACGACGAGAAGAGAAACAGAGAAACACCAAAGATGGCTGAGATATTCCTCGTTTCCCTCTTTCCGCTCTCCTCCCTCCCTCACTCCCTTCCCCTCAGATTCTTTCCTCACCTCTTCTCCATCTCGTCGCCAATACATTGAGAGAGAGATTTTCCTCGCAACCGTCGTGAAAAGTCAGTTTTCCTCCCGATCCCCAACAAGAAATGCAATCTTTTTTTTCTCTCAAATTCCATTTCATGCAAAAAGTAGTGATGAGCTTCCTTATGAAACATTCTCGACTTTTCCTAATCAAAAATACGCAATGACTTATTCACTTCCTTATTTTTGATAAAAATAAAAATTTTCGTTATGCAACTTCAGCAAATTTTTTTTTAAATAGAAGTGAAAATTTTTTTTCATAAATTGTAGAATTGTTTTTTGAATCAAAGCTAATACAATCTCCAGAGAACAGACTAATTTCTCCGCACGAAGCAAAATGACTTTCCTCATGCACTGTATATCAACTGAGATATTGAAATTAGACAAGAGGGTTGGAGTGGTTGGACATCAATACTGAAGAAAGGAAGCCGGAATTAAAGTAAAGTAAAAGGCTATGAGTGGGTGCAGTTAGGGCCAGAAGGGCCCTGCAAACAACCTTTAGTAATGCTTACAGTGTACCACGTGAGGTGCACTGGCGGTAAAAACCCACAAAAAGGTCAAATGAAGATTACTTCCCAATGAAATGAAAACCACTACCGCCCCAAAAAGTTCAAATGAAATTTCTTGACGAAATAGACGATCATGTTCATCCGTTCCTTTTCCTCCGGCAGAATTCGCAGCAATGAAGAGGAACACCGAAGAACTGAAACGAAAAGAAAAATCCCAAGCAGGCAACTTCGACCAGACGTTGCAACGTTGCGTGAAGGCACAAAATGAATAAAGTCAGAATTTCCGTCGTAAACGAGCAGAGTGCAAGACGCCTTCCCCTGCGGATGGCAGGCGAGTAATAATGGGCGTGTCGCGAGATTCTTGTTATTTGGCTGAAATTGTGGTCAACAAAATCTTTCGTCGACGAAGCAATAATCAATGCGTGAATGAAGGGAGACAGACTGACGGACACGAAGAGAGATCGACGGCAGACGAGATGAAAAGGCGAGTGCGGCATTGACTTCCACCACGACCGAGACTCCGTCAGTCACGTTTCAGCTGCCACTGTCGCTGTCGCTGACCACCGAGTACGGTCGTCCTGTGAGGGAAGCAGGGCCAACGAAGACGTTCTGGGAGAATTCTGGCGGAGCACGACACAGTTTTGTTACGTACCAAGACAATGACGGTGAACCAAAGCACTTAGAGATTTCGGACGGATCAAGAGGCCCTGAGAGAATAAAGACGGACAAAGACATCTTAGGGAAATTCGGGCAGACAAAAACGGCCTAAAAGAATCAGACAAACACAGGCGTCCTAAGAAAGACGACGAGGACCGGAGCGAAGCCTGATGAGTATCGAGTCAGTGGGTTTCGTGCACGTGTAGATCTTGCGGCCGCACACCATAACTGGCAAGTTCATAAATGGGATAAATACCGTATGTGTGTGTGTGTGTGTGTGTGTGTGTGTGAGAGAGAGAGAGAGAGAGAGAGAGAGAGAGAGAGAGAGAGAGAGAGAGAGGCGTGGGGGGTGTTGGGGAGAGAGATAATTTCCTATGAAATACCTCTTACTCAAACAAACATGAATATGTTGAACGTGAAAAGAAAAATAAGAAATCGAAAGGATAAACATCAAACGCATGTATAGGGAAAACAAAAGCCTGGGGTAACAGACAACGAATCCTGATGAAAAAGTAAAAACCGCAGAAAAATTCTCAAAGTGAATTTTCACATAAACCAGCAAGTAACTGAAAGCATATAGAAAACGTTATTTTTACATACTTCAATTCATGTCTCAATGCAAATATTTCAGAGAGATTAGTTTTAAAAAGCCCAAAATGACAAATATGATTTGATAATATACCTCATCCTCTTCTTCTTCTTCTTCTTCGTTTAACGTGCTTTTTATACCTCATCCTGTGACTACGAAAAAGTACAAGAAAAAAATAATTTACCAAAAGTTTCTTCCTTAAGAAATTAAAATAATTCGAAAATACCTAACTCGTTCGTTTACAAAACTGAAAGAAAAAGAAATATTTATCTATGAAGAACGTCTTCATAACGGAAGAAATCCAAACCCAGTTCCGAAACGTCCACTTTCCTGCGCTGAATCGCAAATGTTCGGAAGAATGACGACTCCGTCTAGGAATGTCTCTTCTATGAAATCATATTTCTGAGAACCCAGTGAAAACCTGACGCTTAAAGTTCTACACTCCAGTGAGAAGTGGAAATTCAGGGAAAACTTTACCCTAAAATGCTATCAGTGCTTCATGAGTCCGTGTAAAACTGCAGTTTGAGACGCGAATAACACTGTGCCTGTAGTAGACACATTCCTAGTGAACTCGGACACCTGGGTTGTGGGCTGACGCAGCCCCTTGTGATGCGAGATGGATCTGTCCTTGATCAGGCTGCTCAAGCATCCCAAGATCGACGCCGTCGTCTCCTTCAAAAAGCAAGAGAGAACGAGGAGGAAATCCCGGTGTTCTTCTTCGTCGGCCCCTCCTCCTTCCAAAGGGGAAAAGAGCCCCGGAAGTGGTGGTTCCTCGACGGGTTCCCTGCGGGAGAGGACGTCCACGGAGCCAAGACGGAGGTCCTCGACCTCCCTCAAGAGCGCAAAGGGGTGGCGCCGTTCGAGCAAAGACTGCGAAGCACTGACGTCGTCGGTAGCCGCCGTCGTTCGGACGGCAGCGGCCACCAGGAAGATCAGCTCTCACGTCTCCTCGCGCAAGAGAGAAACCAAAAACAGGGCTGAGAGACTACAGGTGAGATGGCAGGAGATGATGATAAGAGTAACAAAGGTAAACATCGAGGTGATAAAGAAATGATAAACATAAAAGCTGATGATAATGTTGGAGAAACAAATCCACAAGTATGTCACCGCCCAAATAGCCTATATTTGGAGATGAGTCTACAGAAAACTTTCGAGAATCTTGACAGCTGGCCGGTCTGTCTCTCCTGTTCGAGACTGACTGATTGATTGACGAGGAGAATCGCACATTCTCGAAAGCTCTCTCGAGACTTCTCTCTAAATATACTCTTTGTATATTTGTATATTTGACATAACTGTGGATTTGTAGCTACAAGTCATCGTAAAATAGATAAAAATTAAATGGAAAAATAATACTAATTAAAATAAACTTGATTGTGCAGCAATAATAAAAATTCAGGTGATCCATTTCCAGCAATAAAGATAAAAATAGATAATATATAATTAATTAATGATGATAAACTATAATTAAAGTTTTTTCTTAAACTGATGGTAAATATCAGTAGCCGCTGTCAGTAAGCTTCCATCTTGCTTCTGATTAGCCGATGTACTGTTGCAGTAGAAAGTAGTCACAACACCTCTCTCTATATTTTCAAACACTGTAGTATTGTGATGAATACTCATTCAAAACATCAGCCTAACATCACTACCATGTTTCATTTTGCCAGTCAAGAGGACAATGAAATCAATGTGAGTGAAGAAAAGTGTAAAAAATACAGATTGAGAGACATTGCAACGACTCAGTGACAGATCCCTCCTTTCAGCCCAAAAAAGAGCAGATCACATGTGATGAATTAATAGCAATAAATATCAACAACCTGGATGACACAGCAACCGAAATCACACTAACAAAGGCAAAAAATAGAAAAATGATTATTGAGAAAGTAGAAAAAATTAATACGTAGCAGAAATAGTGTTAAATAACTATTGTAGTTGATAAAATAATTCCTGTCAATAAAAATGTAAACATTTGATGCAACAGAGGGAAAAACTGGGCGCCTGACATTTCGAGCAATATCTTGGTCCATCCTCAGAATGTGAAAAATACCCCACTGTTTTCCCTCCGTTTCATCTGTGTATGTAAAGTGTATAAAGTGGTATTCGTTAATGTTAAAGTGATGATTAAATACAGCATGAACATGTCACTTAAACTGCATGAATGGAATGTCTGTGTGCGTACCATAATCAAAAAGAGGCTGCTACATTACAAGTTATGCCTGCAATAAAAAGAATTCATTAGACAAAGTAAAAACTCTACCCTGTGAGATAGACGCACATGAATTGTCTGTCAAAACTCCTTCACCTGGGGTATTCTGTCGACAGAGATGCACGCAGCTCCGGCACCCCGCTGAACGTAAAGGCTCCTCCGCATGGGTCTAAACAATGACAAGAAGGTCGCAGAACCTGAAGGCATCATGTATGTATGTATATATGTTTGTATGTATCTTTAGGCCTCTGGCATCATGATGGACCAATGCCGCTTGTATCAATTACGAGTTTCATGGGGTCATAATGCGGCTCGAAAGCTAATAGAGTAGGTCAAAGTATATGGTACGGTTAGATATGTAATCAGCTTTGCAGAACTAGAGGTTTGTGAAATGAACATGAAAATGAACAGCCAAGAATGTGAAATCAGTTCATGTGACTCAAGACGTGATGTGGTACAGCGGGAAAATGAAGTAGAATCCAGGAGCAAAGGCGAGGGCAGGGGCAGGGGCGGGGGCAGGGGCAGATCCATCGTGAAGTCGAAACTAGGGGAAGCTTTGTCCATTTTTGATCTTTGCCTTCTTATCAGAGAATGCCGATACAGACAAATCAACCCTTATCTTATTCAACAAACATAAGGTCAGAAAAGAGGGAGATGGAATACGTAATAATTACCCATTCCATCCACACAAGCCTTAAATTTATCTCGTCGAGGGGCACCCATTCTAAAACGTGACCCCTATGTATATCTATTATATTCCTTTCTCCCCTAACCCATGCCCAGGCTCAATTAATCAATTGATCTACATAGGTCATCCACGCTTGGGGTCATACGGGACTCTCACTGCAAAGCTTTGGTCTACAGAGACCCATTAGTTACTGGTCGAATCGGGACACCTACACCGCGCAAATATGGCGAGCGTGTTTCTTTGACACCACGAGAAGGGGTCGTTTTATCCTCGACCGAGATCGAACCCGGGACCATTCACTAGTGAAGAGAGAGAAATGTTTTCATCCTACCAGACGACCAGGTCACGGACAATGGCGAAATAAAATAACCGTAAATAAACAACTGTAATTTTGGAAATCCCACAAATGGGCCAAGGGGCAGACAGTATAGAGCGTTGCTGAATTTCCCTGACAATTCGTCCCATGCGATCACGTCATCCATAACAACGCCCCGTCCAGAAGGAATATCATTTGGCGATATTTGGCCTCTGGCATTATTGGGGCGCAGACTGTGCCACGAAGACATTTTTCTAATGTTCAGCAATGTGAATATTTCAGACTGATTCAGTTGTTTCCTCTTATGTTAGCCCTAATTGCTTTTTATTTTAATGTTATACTATGCAATTTCTGTCGTTCCTATATTTATTTTCTCTTTCACCTTACCTATAATTAGTAAGTGACTGATTGAGAAGTTTATGAAAGAAAGCAGCTCACGTTCCATTTTACGGAGGTCAGGCTTCTGACGAGCCATTATTCATACGCCGGACCTTCTACAAGGTTAGACTGAGGCTAGGAACACCACCATCATCATCATCACCCTCTCTCTCTTTCTCTCCGTTCTACTTTTCTACACACATCCACACGTCACGAAGTCTCTCTCTCTCTTATATATAACTAAACAGGCACGTATGGTCTTCAACAGCTGATACATGTGGGTGAGTGAACGCACGCGCATTGACGAACAAGCTCTCACTCCGTCTACCTCACACACACTTACTGTACATATTATACACACACACGTGCTTTATATATATATATATATGTGTGTGTGTGGGAGGGGACGGAAAGTGAGAGCTTGCTTGTCAATGCGCGTGCGTTCACTCACCCACATGTATCAGCTGTTGAAGACGATACATGCCTGCTCAGTTATATAAACGGTAAAGCGTCAATACGAGGCTCAAGAGCCACCCACTCAACGCCTCGGGAAGACAAATGACGGCAAAGAAATCTTAACTAATATTTCCAATTTTCTCTTGCCCTTTTGACTGGTTGGAAGAAGAGAAATAAGGAAAATAAGAGAGAGAGAGAGAGAGAGAGAGAGAGAGAGAGAGAGAGAGTCTGCTGCCTGCTGTACAGGAAACATCCCACACTCCTCATGCTCGCAGAAAAATGAAAAAAAAGGAGTAAAAATTATTGTTGATCACGAGTCACATTCTCGACAAAATATACCCACATGGCTGGTAAAGAGCGCCTGTTCCCCTCTGGCAAAAAAGCCTTACATTGATCTCTGGGAAAGATAACGTACCTCAGTTTTGTGTTTCAAAGCTATAATCGCTGAAGTTTTTCAGTCATATGAAACGCCTATTCAGTTAATTTATGCACTTTTTTAAAAGCACAATAAAATTTATGAAGAAACTGTCAGAAAGGCCTGCGAGTTCAACTGTTTACAGTGCAGTGCCAACGCCGCAAAAATCTTGGGTTCAGTCCCCATAAGGTCGACGGTGTAGTGATGTTTCACAAAGACTTGAAGGTTGACGGATAAATGTTTGCTTTAAATGTAACCTAAAACTATAATTTGTATAAACTTGATCTGTTATAGAAGAATGAATGGGTATTCTAGGACGCCTGTATCGTCCTCTAATCCAACTTTGACAACTCTGAACTCTGATAAATGAATGGCATCAAGATTTCCGCCTCCCACGGAGCCCCTTCTTTCCTCCTTTCTCTGAGATCGTACCTAATGAAAAAAGCAGTTGGCCTGATCATCCCTGTATTTGATTATCAACAGTCATGCATAAATACTGTATTCACATTTTAACAAGG
>NC_089788.1:35558267-35588267 GCF_040412425.1 Macrobrachium rosenbergii
GGGCACATATTACAAGTACATGTGATATATCAATACGCAGTTCTGGCTATGGAAGCCAGAGGTTATAAATTACTAGGAAAGAACAATAAAAAGAGATTATCTCACTTTTGGGAATCACTGATAAGGCATACCGGCAACATGGCACTGACCTTATAGGTGCCTGGTGGCACTCATCTACATACATGAGGTACAGCATGGTGTGTAATTTACACAGGTTGCGAGTCTGGGACTCGAGATTCATCACAAAAGAATAACAAAAGAATAAATGACAGACACAAAGTAATTATTAATTGTGGTAAACAGATGATGATTAAGCATGCCAAAATTATATTCCTCAGCCTGTGGAAATGGCTAGGTTCATTCTTTAGCGCAAAAGGCCTCAAAGGGAAGTCACAGGACTCACCACATTGTCAACTGCACTCTGCATTAGTAGAGTGAAAAACAAGGTAAAATATAAACCATGTGTGAGACGTAAAATAATATGATTAGTAGAACAAAATAATGAAAGGAAAGAAAATGTTAAGGGAAAAGAATAAATTACAGAGTTATAAGGAAACTAAATAGGGGAGGAAACCTGAGACCCTCTTCTGGATAGAGGTGCCAAGGTCCTCTTAGGATAGGGTGGGGGGGCACCAGGTTGGCACTAGTGCCAAAGGAGCTCAGCAGCTCTCTTTTGGCGATCTGGAGCCGCCTACGGCCATGTGTTTCTTCAGTGGACCTGCTAGTAGGGTGATGATTTTCCTTGGTAGGGGAACCGGTCAAACCAAGTCTGAGGAGGACAACTTAGTGCCACCCTGGTCGGCTTCTTTGATGGCTGGAGCAGGGACATTCTTTACAGGCTCTGCCCCAAGTTGTTGCAGATGCTTGAGTTCATCGGCTAGTTGAAGCGTGGCAGAATCATTACTCACACTCATATCTGCGGAGGACTGGGAAAGGGAGGAAAATGTCCTGGAGGGCGTGGGAGGCTCGCAGGTTGAAATAACCAGCTCAGGCATGGGTTGCAAGGCCGCACCTTTGAGGGAGCTTCTACTGGGGTCAGAAGAATCCATCTCTCTTACTGGCACTGGTAGTGGAGCCAAACCGGGCGAAGAGGGGGAATCCAAAGTGGGATCTCTTGAATGGAGACCTGGGACGTGCTCTGGCACTGGCACTGGTATAGGATTTGGAGATTTCTTGTCATTCGGAACGGATGGAGCTTGTCACTGCTCAGTGCACTCAAGTGGCACTGGCAGAGATTGAGAGTTCATTGTGGGATCTCCAGGAGGGAGACCGATTGGGTGCCTTGGCACTGGCACTGGGGCAGGGCCTTGCACAGGACTGGGCTTTGAAATCTGCGTGGAAGGAGGTGGCCACTCCACAGAGTATTCTGGTGGCACTGGCAGTGGAATGAATGGAGGCTCTTGACAATTACTCATGCCTGATTAATAACTTAAGGGGCTTCAAAATCCAGATTGTTGTATTTTTGAGGGAGACTGGAAGTCTTGTCCCAGGAGGAGGTCATAACCTCCAGGAATGTAGTTTGCTATGGCAAGGTTGTAGATTTTGGACGTATGAGGTCCCGTGACTCTCAACTGAACAGTAGGAAGTATCATTTTAAGTTGATTGATACCCTCAGTTGTGACGAGTTTATGTCTGTTAATGTTAGCTCCATAGGGAACCTTGTCTTTCCTTATGAGGGGAATTTTTTGCACCAGAGTCATCAAATGCTTTGACCTGGCATGCGGGGTAGCTACCTTGGGGGGGTGCCACATATATGGGACCTTTAGCTGGAGGGCCCAGAGACTTAGAATTTGTAACTGCCAAAGCAATGGCAGGTGTACTTGGTTTATTAGGGCATTTTGCCCATTGGACAGAGTGCCCATAAACTTTGCAAGCAGGGCAATAGCTCCTGCTATAATCTTTGCTTAGCACTGCCCCGGGGAGGGAGCAGGCCCTTTACTTTTCATCCAAGAGCCGGGGGGGGGGGGGGCTCGTTAGGGCACTGTCCCATTTGAGGACTTAGAAGGATTTTCTGGCTGAGCTTCAGCCTTGAAATGGCACTGGTCAGTGGGGTGCCCTATTCTCTTGCAATATCCACACACTGGTTTTTTTGGGGTTTGCCCATGTTTGAAAGGGTGCTGGGAGTTGGATGAGGCAAGTGAAGAGGGATATAATTTTCTTCCATGGAAACTAAGATGA
Organism: Macrobrachium rosenbergii; assembly: GCF_040412425.1. Taxonomy (NCBI): domain Eukaryota; kingdom Metazoa; phylum Arthropoda; class Malacostraca; order Decapoda; family Palaemonidae; genus Macrobrachium; species Macrobrachium rosenbergii. The sequence goes on from NC_089788.1 coordinate 35,560,446, forward strand.
AGATGATTGGTGTCCCAAGTGTCAGCCCAGTGACAGTGCTCGACCACTTTCTTAGGTGCCTTGTCGCAGAGATGGGTGGCGAGAGCTGGCGGGGCATAAAAGAAGAATCCTCAAGCTGGAAGAGCTCGAGGATGTCCTCCACACTAGTGGCTTAGAGAGATTCTAGCCATCGTTTTAAGGCCTGGGTCTTTTTAAAGATCCACTCAGACCAGGTTTGGTCTGATTCTTTGGGCATATTTCTCCACCTTTTCCTCCAACGGTCAGGAGTTATTTCAAAAACTTTAATAATGGCCTGGCGGACAAGGTCAAGATTTCCTTGATCCTCGGGGGGAGAGAGCATTGAATGCAATGGCACCTTTCCCTTCTAGGTGCCGTCCCAAGATCAAAGACACTTCAGAAGAGGGTTGATAGGTCGTCAGGACCTTTTCATAATGGTTGAGCCAGGCTTTGGGCTTGGCTTCGTCCCATTTTCTTATGAGGGAACCTACACTGTTGAGGGTTGAATGTGGAGAGGGCGTTGGGGTGCTGAGCCCGCTTTGAGCCGCCATTGCAAGCTGATGAGCTCTTTCTTCCTCCCTCTCCTGTCTTTCTGCCTCTTCTCATTTCTCCTGGGCTATTCTTTCTTTCTCCTTCTCCTGTCTTTCTTTCTCCTTCTCCTGCCTTTCTTTCTCCTTCTCCTGCCTTTCTGCCTCTTCTCGTTTCTCCTGGGCTATTATTTCTTTCTCCTTCTCCTGTCTTTCTTTCTCCTTCTCCTGCCTTTCTTTCTCCTTCTCCTGTCTTTCTGCCTCTTCTCGTTTCTCCTGGGCTATTATTTCTTTCTCCTTCTCCTGTCTTTCTGCCTTTTCTCGTTTCTCCTGGGCTATTCTTTCTTTCTCCTTCTCCTGTCTTTCTTTCTCCTTCTCCTGCCTTTCTCTCTCCTTCTCCTGTCTTTCTGCCTCTTCTCGTTTCTCCTGGGCTATTCTTTCTTCCTCCTTATCCTGTCTTTCTTTCTCCTTCTCCTGCCTTTCTTTCTCCTTCTCCTGCCTTTCTGCCTCTTCTCGTTTCTCCTGGGCTATTCTTTCTTCTTCCTTATCCTGTCTTTCTTTCTCCTTCTCCTGCCTTTCTTTCTCCTTCTCCTGCCTTTCTGCCTCTTCGCGTTTTTCCTGGGCTCTTCTTTCTGCCTCTCTTTCCGCCTTGGCACCGTCTGCCCCCCTCTTGGACCCATTCCCTCAGGGCTTGTCCTGATAGTCCCATGTCCTTTCCAGCGGACATGCAAAATTTGAAGTCCTCGTTTTGTCTTTGAAGTCCTCGTTTTGTTGGACTCTGGATGTCGTAGACATCCTGAAATAATGCTTATATGGGCTTGGCCAGTTAGAGAATCAAATATGTCTGAGAAGACAGGGGACTGTTCGAGAGAACAGGCTCAGTATGTCTGAAGAGACTCAAGTTGTCTGAAAAGACTTAATTTCAGGTGTCTGAAACACTCAGTTGTTCAGAATGAACGAGAATTAATATGTCTGAATAAGACAAACCTCAGGGTGTCTAGAAATACTGTTAAAATTGATATGCCTGGATAAGACGAATCTGAAACACTCGATCGTTCAGAATGAATGAAAACTGATATGTCTGAATAAGACAAATAATCAGTATGTCTGAAAAGACTTACTTAAAGTTTAATATGTCTGAATAAGACTTGGTTGTTTGTGGTGAACGAATTTTAATATGCGTCTCGAAAGATGTAACTGGATTTTATTTCATGCACGGACTTGCTTGGCCAGCTGTAGCGCGAAATTAAGGCGTTCTGGGGAATGAGGGTTTGTGTGAATGAGCAGATTTGGATCTCGTACACTCAAAGTTGTTTAAATGAACTAATTCAGTGTGCCTAAGAAGACTTAAGATTGTTCTAATGAACTGGAATAATCAGTCCCATAAGGAATTGCGGGTGTGTGAAATACACGAATATAAAGTCTCGAAAAGGACTTGGATTTTATATATTGAACGCAAGCGTTAAATAATGATTTGCAGAGAATTGTCAGAGCTGGCGGAATTAAAATAACAGACTTACGTAAAATTGGATACCGCTTAATATGCGTTTGAATTTCCTTGCTCACATAAATAGTCACAGTGCCTGAATATATGCTTATGCTGGCGCCGCAGCAAATATTATAAACTTGCTCTGGGCAAAAGGGGAGCTGTACTTCGAGAAGTTCGCAATTAAATGCGTGAATGAATGATTACACTGGCAGTTCAGCAAATAATATAAAATTGTATTGCCCTAGGCAAATAGGAAAAGTTACTTCTAAATATGTGCAATTAAATGCGAGAAATAATGTAGCTGGCTCCTCGGCTAAGAGAGAGAGAAAGAGAGAAAAAAAGATATGCATAAAATGCGATGAGAAAGAATGTGCTTATTTCAAAAGCGCAAAATTAAAACTCGGTAGAATATGACGAGTACACAAAAAAACTTAGTTTACCATGCATGGGCAAATGTTCTGCCAACGATATCCTACATGCTTAAAGGAAAAAGGAAAAGGAAATCTTTACTTTATTCTAGAGACCTGATTTTGTTTACTTTAGCAATTGCATGGGACAGGGGACAGCTCAGCACGCTCGCGTGAAGAGAAACAACGAACAAATATAGTGAACAAATACAATGCTGTATCAGCTTAGCTTGTAAAGTCACCACATCGACGCCAGCGAAGTGTTTCGAAGGCGTCATTAATTAAGTCTCCGCTGAGCAAGTTTTCTTTGGTGACTTCCCATTTTCTTCACACTCAATTAGTCACGCCTAAAATGTGCCAGGTCACGCATTTTCTACCATTTTAACTTTATACGTATTTGTACAAATGTCACACATTATGTATCATATGTTTCTTCATTCACAGGCATCAAGACTGTATCCATATTGAAATTCTGTATGTTTTGTATTGTAAATTGTACTCGTTCACTGCATATTATTGTTAATTGTTTTGACCTCAGGTCACAGTCAATATCATTGTCTTCCGCGGTCCGGCACCAGTCGGCCGCTATATAAACTGCCTGGATCTGTAAAAAAGTAGCAGTAACTTTTACCTGCTCGTTTCTTTGACACCTCTTACAGTGGTGACCCCCGGAGTATCCCGGAGCCATTAGCGGACCGACACGGCAACTTAGTCTTGGCTCCAGGAATTCTCCAAAACGCTCTTAGCGGACTAAACACGGCGCTGTAACCAGCATTTGAGCGTGCTGACTCTCGTCGGCGTACCCCACCAGCGTCACTAGCGGACCCACAAGGCGCACGAAAGTGCGTTCTGATGCGAGTACCCCACTCCAGTAAGAGGGCAAAGGAGCGAGCATGGATGCGGGTATCCCCTCATTCATGCAGTTAACCGCGGACCTCGCGGACTCGGAGGTCTACCTACTTCTCATCTCACCCGCACCCATCCCCGCACCGAGGCCCTCCCGCACCTCCACACCCACGCCACCGCCCCGAACACACCATGGGCCGGCAACACAATCGCGGGCCGCCCTCACCGTAAAGCTGCTGCCTTTTATACAGGGGAACCCAACGATGTGGCTGCGTAGGGTGGAGAGCCACTTCGGGGTGGCGGACCTGACGGACGAAATCTTGCAGGCCGACACAGTGCTCAACGCCCTTCCGGAGGATGTGTACAGAAAACTCGTCTCGCAAGTACCCGAGACACACACCCTCACATACAGCGCCACGAAGAAGTTCCTCCTCGGCGTGCTCCTGCCTATCGCCGGCGGGCCGCCGTGCTATCGACCTTGCCGTCAACCCACGCCACGACCTCAACTCAAGAGACGCATGGAGCATGGTCGTGGATCTCCTGTCACTGCCAGATTTCGACGGCACCAAAAAGCGACAGGAGATAAGCTTCGCACGGGAAATCTACCTTCGCCAGCTCCTCCCGGAGGTCCGCACCCAGATTGCTCACCCCTACACCATGCCCATCGAGAACCTCATAGAATCGGCGCAATACCTCACAGACTCCGTCAAGGCTTCACAGCGGCTAAAACCGGCCACACAGTCGGTCAGCTCCGTCCAGCAGGAAGAGGACGTGGAGCAGACCGTCAACGCCGTCGCCAGGAGACGTCCACCGAACCACAACAGATGGAGTTCCCCGGGCTTCTGTCGCTACCACAAGTGGTTCGGAAAGGACGCCCGAAACTGCCTGCCGCCCTGCTCGTTCGCCCGTTCAAAAAACGGGGGTGGTGGCGGCCAGCAGGACAAACCGCCATGGCAACCGAAAAACCCAGGGGCTCAGAACCAGTAGGTTTCTACGTCCGCGACACCGTCTCCGGCAGGATGATGCTGGTCGACACAGGGGCCTTTAAATCGATCTTCCCGGCATCCAGAGAGGACCGCAACCAGAAACCAGACCCAGCCGCCTTCCTGACGGCCGCCAACGGATCCCCCATCCTCTCCTACGGCACCAGGCCCCTGTCGATCTCCATCCTTGGCCAGAATTACTCCTGGGACTTCATCGTCGTGGACGTAGGAACCCCACTCCTAAGGGCCGACTTCCTAGCGCACTTCGGCCTGCTAGTCGACGTGAGGCATAAGCGCCTCCTCGATACCGACTCCTGCCGGTCTCTCCCATTAACAGTGGGACCCAAACCCACCATCAGCGCCGTCGCCCCCCACCAGTATGCACACCTACTGTCGGAGTTCCTTGAGGTATTCAAGCCCGAGCTTCGACAAGTCCCCGGGACCCCAGCCAAGCACGGCATATACCACCATATAGCAACTAAAGGGCCCCCACCCCTGCGAAGTTCCAAAGGCTTCCCCCTCAGCGCCTTCAGGAGGCGAAAAAAGCATTCGCGGAGATGGAGCGAATGGGAATCTGCAGAAAGGCCTCCAGTCCGTGGGCCTCCCCCCTCCACATGGTGCAGAAACCGGACGGCTCCTGGAGACCTTGCGGCGACTACAGGTGGCTCAACATTGCAACGGAGCCCGACCACTACCCTCTACCTAACATGCAGGACCTCACGGCCTCTTTCCACGGGGCCAAGGTATTCACTAAATTGGATCTTCTTAAATCATATTTTCAGGTACCTGCCGCACCAGAGGACATACCAAAGACTGCCATCATCACGCTGTTCGGGTCCTATGTGTTCGCCTTCTCCACCTTCGGATTGAGGAACGCCGGGGCGACCTTCCAGCGGCTCATGGACAGCATCCTGGGGGACCTAAAATTCTGCGTCTGCTACGTCGATGACATCCTCATATTTTCCAGGTCTCACAGTGAACACCAAAGGCACATCAGGGCAGTCCTACGGCACCTCCAAGAGAACGGCCTCGTCGTCCGTTTTGACAAGTGCACCTTCGGCGTCCAGAAAGCAGAGTTCCTGGGTCACGAGGTATCTCCGGTGGCGTTCGCCCTCTCACATCAAAAGTAGCAGCCGTAACCAGGTTCCCGGCCCCCACCTCCGTCAAGGCCGTCCAGGAGTTCCTCGGGATGGTAAACTCTACAGGTGGTTCATCCCCGGGATCGCGCACACCACGGCCCCCCTGACGGAAGTCCTCAAAGGCCAACCAAAGGGCCTGTCTTGGGGACCCAGCCAGCAGCAGGCCTTCTCCCTGATGAAGGCCGCCCTCGCCGAGGCAACCGCCTTGGCACACCAGGATCCCAAGGCCCCCCTCCAGCTGACGACGGATGCCAGTAACATCGCCTGCGGTGCTGTCCTGGAGCAAGTCATCAACGGCGCCCCCCAGCCCATCGCCTTCTTCAGCAAGAAATTCAATCCCGCAGAGACCCGCTACAGCACCTTCGACAGGGAACTCTGCGCGATGTACCGCGCAGTTCGGCACTTCAAGTTCCTCCTGGAGGGGACGCCCTTCACAATCTTCACAGACCATCAGCCACTGGTTCACGCCTTCACGAAACAGGGGGACGCATGGTCTTCCAGGCAGCAGCGCCACCTCTCAGCCATAGCCGAATTCACCTGTTCTGTCAGGTACCTTCCCGGCAGAAAAAATCCTGTAGCAGATGCCCTCTCCAGAGTCCAGTTGAACGCAGTGCAGCTTGGTGTAAATTACCAGGGCCTCGCCAGAGAACAAGCCGCTGACCCAGAAACCCCAGCATACCGCACCGCCATCACATCCCTCAAGTGGCGGGACGTGACCCTCGCCCCCGGAGGCCCAAGCCTACTCTGCGACATCAGCACGGGTCAGCCCCGCCCTTTGGTTCCAGCCTCACATCGCCGCCAGATATTCGACATAATTCATGGCCTCTCACACCCCTCCAGCAGAACCACGGCCAAACTGCTCTCAAAAAAGTTTGTCTGGCACGGGGTGCAAAAGGACGCCATGTCCTGGGCGAAACAGTGCCTGCAGTGCCAGACCAGCAACGTGGGTCGTCACACGCAGTCGGGGGTAGGTGAGTTCCCGCAGCCAGAGCGCCGTTTCGGCCACATCCATGTTGACGTCGTCGGACCCCTTCCCCCATCAGGCGGATCCAGATACCTCCTGACGGTGGTAGACCGTTCGACAAGGTGGCCCGAAGCCACACCCATGCAAGAAGCCACCGCCAGCGCGTGCGCCGAGGCCCTGCTTTCCAGTTGTGTTAGCCGCTTCGGCGTCCCGGATCACATCACTGACCGAATTATGGTCCGCCCTGGCTCAACTGCTGGGGACCACGCATCACACCACCACGGCGTACAACCCGGTGGCCAACGGCCTGGTTGAACGGTTCCACAGGTCCCTGAAGGTATCCCTCATGGCCCGCTGCACTGCCGAGAACTGGAAACATCAGCTACCGGGGGTCCTCCTCGGTTTGAGAACCAGCCCCAGAGCCAACGGCACCCCGTCTGCAGCCGAACAAACCTACGGGGAACCCCTTGTGGTACGGGGCGAGCTCGTGACAGATGATCGCCACACCCCATCACTGCAGAGGCTCCACAACGTAGCCGGCAAGTTCACCCCTTGCAGGCGCACGTACTCCGGCAGATCAGCCACCTTCACACCGCCACAGCTGTCATCCGCCACCCACGTCTTCGTCAGAGTCGACGCCGTCCGCCCACCACTAACCAAGCCCTACAGGGGCCCCTTCCGCGTGCTGGAGCGGAACAGCAAGGCGTTCTGGTTGGCACTCCCTGGGAAAGACGACTGGATTTCAATAGACTGCTTAAAGCCCGCCTTCCTGATGGAGAGCACCGGCGCCGCCGCGACACCCCTGCTGCCCAGCCGCACTCTGGCACGCCCACGCCCCCGCAGACAGTGGGCGTGCGGCCGTCCCAGGAAGGGACCACCCGCCCAGCAGCCTCACACGCAGGAGACCCCTCCGTTGTCTTCAAGAAGCTGCGGCACCCTTCAGCGTCCCAGCAGATATACAGATTAGTCAGACGTGTCCCACGTCTTGGGGGGGGAGTATTTGTAAAGTCACCACATCGACGCCAGCGAAGTGTTTCGAAGGCGTCATTAATTAAGTCTCCGCTGAGCAAGTTTTCTTTGGTGACTTCCCATTTTCTTCACACTCAATTAGTCACGCCTAAAACGTGCCAGGTCACACATTTTCTACCATTTTAACTTTATACGTATTTGTACAAATGTCACACATTATGTATCGTACGTTTCTTCATTCACAGGCATCAAGACTGTATCCATATTGAAATTCTGTATGTTTTGTATTGTAAATTGTACTCGTTCACTGCATATTATTGTTAATTGTTTTGACCTCAGGTCACAGTCAATACCATTGTCTTCTGCGGTCCGGCGCCAGTCGGCCGCTATATAAACTGCCTGGATCTGTAATAAAGTAGCAGTTACTTTTACCTGCTCGTTTCTTTGACACCTCTTACAAGCTGACACCTGGCCGAGGGAAGCTTTGCGTAGAAGACGACTGATAAATTTCTGAAGATTTTCCTCACTCCTGAGGAATGAATGAATGGGTGCTTCTTTTTTTCTCACGGTTTGTTTACGGGAAAGACTGAATGGAAAGTAATTTACCATGTGCGTTTCTTTTATAGGTAATTTAAACAAATGTGAGTACTGACCATGATTTTTGGCTCGCATGGCCTGAACAAATTTTTTCGGATTCGTGGGATTTATTCAGTAAGGAAGAAGAATATCTTTAGCTAGCAAATTCCTAACCTCTACGAGAGAGAGAGAGAGAGAGAGAGAGAGAGAGAGAGAGAGAGAGAGAGAGAGAGAGAGAGAGAGAGAGTAAAAATATCGTATCTCCAGCGATACAAAAATTGCTTGACGAGGTTAGCCCACATGGTTGTAACGTGAGCCTAGCTGGTATTTCGGGACTTTCAAATTGTCCTTATCAAATGGAAAAAGCAATAAGGACACGATTCCTTTTATTAACTCTTCACTGAGTGCCGCTCCCTATCTTCCTAGTTTTAAAACATGCAGCTAACATGCGATAGCACAAAATCTTGTGTAAGGTTAATAGCTCTCTCTTCTTTATAAATGGGATGCATGCACGTGTCCTAAAATTTCCTAACAAAATAAAACACAATAACATGATACTTACTGTGGAAATGGATCACTTGTGCTCTTATAGGGGAATTTACGCTAATTAAGAAGGTTCGTTTCTGATTATGCAGACCAGCTTAGCAGTTGCTATTCCGCTGATAAAAGCAATTGCATACTCGGCAGAGGTCGCCAGTGTTGTAATTTCAAAGCTAGGGTCTTGATAGGTCAATGGGGGTATACTAGGATGATATGCAACTTACCTTAATTACCATAAAAATCTGGACTCTGGCCTTGGGGACAGCTAAAATTACAAACAGCAAAATATGCCTGAAGGCTACTTCAAGGGGGAAGTGATTAGATAAACTCTGGGGTTTAACCTAATTCATTATATTTACAAAAGAGCACACATCAAAAGAATGAGAGCGTAATTCTAGGGTAATGAGGTGAAGACACACAAAGGGAATTTTCTGGAGGGGGTAGATTTGGGATCCTGCTTCAAAGTTGTTGATAAAGAAGCAGCGAGGGCCGCTATGCACACGAAGAGACACATATCCAGCAACCGAACACTTACAGTTACTTAACTGGGAATAACACTGTAATGAGGGAATTGACGAATTGCATGAAAGATGCCTAGACTGAACTCGATTCCCGTGACTCGAACATCAAGCGATTACTTTACTCTTCTCGAAAATGTTTTGTAAGTTAAACAGCACAAAATATAAGCAATACAGGTCTCACTGTAATTATATCACACTCTGAAAGGAAAGGAAACACAGTCGGACAATAACCGGGAACGTGGCTGACAAAAACCTTAAACCCTGGTACTTTACCTTTCTCTTTAGGAGCTGAAGTTCTTCTTATGAGGGCCAGCGAAGGAGCGAATTAATTCACATCAAAAGTTACTTTTTTACTGCCAGCCATGTTTGAAATAGGCAGTGGATAGAGCAAGGGACGGAGCTCTGGAGTCCGTGATGCCGCTGACAATACTGAGGGATAATGTCTCGTCCAGGACTCTTTTATAGCGTCGGAAGTTACCGATTTTTCTTCCTAGATGGCGTTGTGATCACTCTGCCCACATGGGAACTGCGGGCCACATGGTTTCAAATTCAAAATGGCAGAACGCATGTGGTCCGCCTGCCAGTTGGCCTGCCTCGGGCAACTCTTAGCTCTTGTCAGGCATCCGCACCTGAATTAAGAGATTTCCGATTAAGGGATTTAAAAGGGTTTCCCCCTCAAAAGGACAGTGGGGAGAGGTTTTAGGGGCGAATTTCTCACAGTGAGTCATACTAAATCTGCCATATTTAATTTATTAAATATTCTTAATAATATATATCTGGAATAGCCACAATAACTTAATGTAGTGAACTGAGGAGTCACTGTGGATGTATAAACAACTGAATGGTAGAGCACTAGTTGCTGAAACTGGATGTAGTTGTTGTCAATGGATTGCATCCACCAGGGACGAACCACTTATCAGTTATAATTCCCCTTCAGTATTATTTATAAGGTAGAGTGAATTGGCTCTTAAACAACGTATATAGGTTAAAGTCTGTGGATATAGAAATGTCCCTGAGATGTGTAAAATATATATATATATATATATATATATATATATATATATATATATATATATATATATATATATATACATATACAGTATATATTTATGAATTTTTATCACATCACCGTGATTCATATGCAATCATTAAGCTGCAAACGTCCTTTAATATCCAATTCGCTCTACCTCGGAAATAATATATTTTCATATATGTTACCGAAGGGGAATTTTTTAAGTTCATAATAAGTTTGTCGTCCCGTGGGCTCGAACAACGGAAGACAAGAACTCAGGACTACAGTGATGCCTTTAACCACACGGTCAACAAGTGAGGTATAAGTTGACACCGACTCGCACCTACAAATTCCCGTCGAACTCAGGTATTTGTATTTAGAATCGATATCAACACACCTCTGCCATGCTGAACATGTAGTGCATTTGTTGCACGCAGCCATATTATGAATGAATTTTTATCACATCACCGTGATTCATATACAAGCATTAAGCTACAAACGTCCTTTAATATCCAATTCGCTCTACCTCGGAAATAATACATTTTCATATATGTTACAGAAGGGGAATTTTTTTAGTTGATAATAAGTTCGTCATCCTGTGGGCTCGAACCACGGAAGACAAGAACTCAGGACTACAGTGACGCCTTTAACCACACGGCCAACAAGTGAGGTATAAGTTGATACTGACTCCCACTTACAAATCCCCGTCGAACTCGGGTATTTGTATTTAGAATCGATATCAACACACCTCTGCCATGCTGACCATGTAGTGCATTTGTCGCACGCAGCCATATTATGAATGAATTTTTATCACATCACCGTGATTCATATACAAGCATTAAGCTACAAACGTCCTTTAATATCCAATTCGCTCTACCTCGGAAATGATATATTTTCATATATGTTACCAAAGGGGAATTTTTTTAGTTGATAATAAGTTCATCTTCCCGTGGGCTCGAACCACGGAAGACAAGAACTCAGGACTACAGCGACGCCTTTAACCACACGGCCAACAAGTGAGGTATAAGTTGATACCGACTCCCACCTACAAATCCCCATCGAACTCAGGTATTTGCATTTAGAATTGATATCAACCCACCTCTGCCATGCTGACCATGTAGTGTTGGCCGTGTGGTTAAAGGCGTCACTGTAGTCCTGAGTTCTTGTCTTCCGTGGTTCGAGCCCAAGGGACGACGAACTTATTATCAACTAAAAAATTCCCCTTCGGTAACATAGTATAGGTAATGCTCTGAAAAACATGGATGTAAACATTGATTTCTTAACTTTTCTGCTTAGGTCAGAATAAAAATGAACTAGGCAGAAATATAAGACGGTAACACTGTATTTATACTTATTACTGTTTCTATGTACTGGGCAATCCAAGAAAGGTAGGCTACCATCCTTTTCCATGGCGCATTTTATTGATGGCATTAATTTATTTATTTTGTCAAAGTCTTCGAATTTTAAGGAAGGAAACATCGAGCTGCACCTCGGGTAGAGCTTGGTATAAAAAAATTTCTAATTACCAACCCACCGATCATTAAAGACAGACTGTCGTTACGTTTGCGTTTAATGAGTGAATGTTTCTACAAACGCAGTTCTTTTAGAGGTGAAAAGTAAATGACTGACGGTTTCACAGACAGATAGATAGACAAAACGACAGATGAAGCATGACAAAGACAGAGAGAGAGAGAGAGAGAGAGAGAGAGAGAGAGAGAGAGAGAGAGAGAGAGAGAGAGAGATTGCAGAGTGAAGCGCGCCAGTTGCTTTTCAAAAATGCGAAAATTCAAGTGTTTATCGAGATCTTAAGATACTCGAGGACAGATAAACATCATCTCCATGTTAGTGAATTACTCCGATGACCTGTGACAGAGGAGAGCCCAAAATAGCTGTTTACTGCACATAGACAAGTGAGAGGCGCTTCTGGTATAATAAAAGCACGACAGGTCTTTTTTTGTTTGTTTGTTAATTTCGTTTGCATTTGCTAAAATCATCTTACCTCCTCTTCTTTTTCTCTTTCCAGTGTTTCAGAACATTTTATCAACACTCACTGAAAATATAAATAACAGTTCCTTTCCTTGAATAAAGTTAATGGCAATAATTTCGTTACTAAACTAATGGTGTTAATGAAAAGTCATTACTGACCCACATCAAAGGAAGAGAAACTAGGGTAAATCAACAGTGGCTTCCCTTTATCTTATCACTTTTCTCTAAGGAACTTTTTGACTGATAACGAATGCTGAGCGCTGAGCATGCCATTGGAATGGCGTTTGTTGCTATAATCATTGTCCACCCCTACTTTACAAAGAGAGGAAAACGCAAAAAAAAAAAAAAAAAAAAAAAAAAAAATATATGGTGTGAAACAAATCCGATAAGAAATACGGTCCCAAGGGAGGGTGTTGCCGGCCTTGGCTTTCGCCTCTGAACACGGGGAATCGGACTAATACTCTTACGGGCTGCTCAATAGCAAGGAGGATCCGTGCTGGCATTAGGCCACCTGAAACTAAAACGACAACGACTGTGATGTCTCGTGCCATCTGGCCTCTGTGACTGGGCCCGAGACCAGCTCGAGGCCGCTGTAAGAGCTGGCTATGTATTTTCAGGCTATCCATGTGAAGGTTAACGAGTGCGGACTGGATGAACCTCCAGTTGTCACGGTCTGCGTCTGTGCAGGTCAAGTCGTGTCTTGATCGCGTCAGTTTTGCGGATGTTCGCGTTGGAAGGTATAAATGTTGCTGGGGTCCATTACACATAAAGACCGAGGGTCCGTGTGTGACGCCTTCTGATCAATAAAGCGCTTTCCTCTTCAGTACATTTGGAATGTGGAGAACAGTATCAAGATCGACACTCTGCCTGTTTTGTTATGAACTCAGTTATCTTTATTCTATTTTTTTTTTTTCGTGCTGTACTAACACTATATCTATTAGTACCAGAAAGAGATGATTACCAATCACGTTCGGATCTATTAGATTTTCTATAGCACATGAAATCTTCAGTTATAGTTTTTTTTTTCTTTTTGGAAACAAACATGAACTCCAAACTTGATACTTGCTGTAGAAAAGTCGTATATGTAAAGGCTTGCCTATCCAGTGCAGTACTTGAGGATGGTGTTGCATGAGTTGGTTCTTATATTCCCGTCGTACATTCTTGTAGCATCGGCCGCCGCCCTCCACCCCTCTTCTGTCTCTCTCTCTCTCTCTCTCTCTCTCACGCACACGTAACTATCTGTATATACCGAAACGAAAAAAAAGTGATAGCACCGATAAAAATAAAACGTGGGTGAACAAGAAAATGCGGCCACACACAGTGACTGCATCAGCCAATGAGACGGAGGCGCCGTCAAACGATTCTGGACTGAGATGTTCTTTTTGGAAGCTTTGGAAGAAACTTCCCTCTGAAGATGAAACTGAGCCTGTAAAGTCATTTGTAAAGTCTCTGCTGAGCAAGTTTTCTATGGTGACGTCCCATTTTCTTTGCCTCTACAATTCGTCACGCCTGGCGCGCCGGGTCAAGTAAATCCAATCATTTAAACTATGTATATAATTGTTTACCTGTCTTCGATTTGTGTACCATGTATTCTTCTTTCGCAGGCATCAAGATTGTATTCAACTTCAATTCTGTCTATTTGCATATTGTAAAGTGTACTCGTTCGCTGTATTTATTGTTAATTATTATCGACCTCAGGTCACCCTTGCTCCCATTGTATTCCGCGGCGCGGCGTGGCGTCAGTCTGCGCTGTATAAACTGCCTGGATCATGAATAAAGTAGCAGTACTCTTTTAGCTGCTCGTTTTTTGCACCTTTTAAAAGCCACCAGCTGCCAGTAATGACCAACTCGTATACTTCTGCTTTTCATCCACAGATTGCTTTAATTCTTTATCTTTTGCCTTATTGTCATCCCTCTTCCTTGGCAGTTGACTTCCTTGGAAAAGTCGGAGAAGAGGTAAGAAGAAACGTTAAAAGAGGAGAAAAAGAAATTCATCTCCTTAATAGCGGCAGGATTCGAAATAGCCTCCGGGTTGAGAGTACAATTTTTTAACTGTTTAACTTCCTAAACTTAGCACTGTATCGTGCTAGCCATAGTCTTCAATCATTAAGAATATAAATCATGACTAGCTATTTCCTTAAGAATGTTCTTTATTTAGTCAAATCAAACAAGCATGAGGGTCAAACGTAACCACTTGCAAGCTACTAGTAACCTGTTACCGAGGGGAAACCTTCCTCCTGTCAAGAGGACAGCACCGAACTGCTGCACTGCTTCTGAAACACACAAATTCAAGGATTTGCTTTTTAGCCATTCCTTCAAGCATTGCTCTTTATGTTCCATGTTGCATGCATTTCCAAGACCCATCATCTGTGCTAAGCATTTTTTCTAATCATGTAATTCAAATACATTCAGCTCCGTTTCGCAGTTTAGTGAAAGTGCCACTCTTCCACCCCTATGGACTATTGGTCTCATAATGCCAGTATACCGCTTTCGTTCATTGACTATTTTTATCTTTCTTCTCTTCACGACTGGAAGCAAACTGTAGTAGCACCTATTTCCAGCATGAGTTCCAGTGCGCATCTCCCCTTCTCGCTGTTTCTTAAATGTTACTATGTTTCATTAAGAGTGAGTACGATGCACAAGCAACACCGAGATAAATCATTCCCTCTGAAATAAGAATAATGCGAAAGAAGACACGAGTTTTTATGACTTCCCTCCCTCTCTCTCTTTCCAGACGAAGCTGAACGCCCTCGAGGCCGACATGAACAAGCTGAGACTGCACGAGGAGCAGCTTGAGAATCGCCTCAGGAAATTCATCAGCAGAAAAAGTGCTCTGGTAGCCACGATAGACACCATCCACTCCAAACTAGACGGTCTGACGAAGATCCACAAGGCAGTGTCGTCCAGCGACTGAAGCAAATGAAGAGCGAAAAAATTCGCTCATGTGTAACATCGTGTAGCAATTGGCACCGAGTTTTCCTCGGCGCCAGTAGGTGAATTTGAAGGTCCTCAAGTCATAGCATCCACTGGCTGAAAGTAGAACAAAGGAGGTTCGCGAATGATCAACGATGGAAGTGCATTGTCGCGACTTTCGAATTTGGTTTGCCACTGGTAAGAAAAATTGCTATCAACTGGTACATTTATGACAAATATTTATTTTCTCTACCATTTCATGGTCATTTATTTGGTCTCTTTGCTCTTTTGATTGAATAGAATCCTATTTGCTTCATCTGATAAAATCTAATTCGCTTCGATATTTTGATGGAATCTAATAGGATTTGTTTTACGTATAAAATTTAATCCTATTTATTTTAGGGAGGGCATCCATCCTATTTAATCGAAAGAAACGAACCGAATCTTCCTAGATTTTTTGTTTCCCCAAGGAAAAAATAATCCCAGTTGTTTCACTGACAAGTCTAATTACACGTCTCACTAATGGATTCTAATCCTGGAGGATTAAGTTAACTGAATTTTATTTGTTTTAGTGACAGAAACTTATCTCATTTGATCCAGTGACGCTGTCCAATCCTATTTATTTCGCTGGCAGTCTACTCACATTCAGAATCTAATCCAGCTTGATTAACTGAACTAGTTTTGACCTACTGTACTGACAAAATCTACTTCTAATGGATCAACTGAATTTAGTCCTATGTTTCACTGATGGAATCTATATTATTTACTTAAAGCAGAGAATTTACTGTTGATGAAGCTTTATCATCTGGTAACATTTGAAACCCTCGCCCATGTCCACAGTCTGTTATCCAGCCTTAAACACCTGTGCTAATGAACAGACTGAAATAAACGCAACAAGTTTGCTGCTTTCATTTTTGTGATTGACTGTCCTCTCTTGTTTTAGCTCTATCTTACACGGACATTAATTCTGCGGCGGATTATTTTGCAAACTAATAGACGTTTTTGGTTTGGCCTGTAAGAATATTTGTTCATTTCGAAAAATAATAATAAGAATAATAACAATCATAATAATAAGAGAACTACAGTAACATTATAAACTACAGTAACATTATACAGTATCAGAATGAGTTGTAACTGAAATGTACAGTCTGTGGTGCATCACTATATTGTGATCGAAAATAATGAGTAAAAAAGCCACAATAATGTAATTGATAAACTGTATTTTTCAAGATACAAAAAAAAAGGGATAAAAACAAGGGAGCTTTGGACCGTGCGCTTGTGCAACGGTCCTCTTCAGTTTATCAATAACATTATTGTGGCTTTTTTACTAAAATGTACAGTGTTCAATGTTCATGAGAGATAAGAACAAAGAAATGTTTATTGTTCAAATATCAATACAAATGTGTAAATATATATGATTATAATTTTTCTACTGTATATTTCAATCCTTTCAGGGCAAAGATTACAACAATAAAATTCGAAGAAGTTTATCTGTCGAATTTAACACCATAACAACATAAGCACAATGAAAACTATTATGATAAATATTAATCAATTAATGCAGAACCAATACACCATTAAGATGTTTTTCAGTGCTATGCGTAGCATTCATAGATGGTTTCTGGCATCTTCTGGCAAAGAATCTTCCGAATGAATGTTTTTGGTAACCTGTGACAGACCTTAGGATCTGGCGTGAGTGCAAGGGGCCCCAATAAGGCTCGAGAAGCAGCAGGTGAATGAATGCCGAAGAAGAATTCAGAGGTGGCAGACTGTTGTGGCCTGCATGCTGGCTGCACCAGTGAAGGAAAAATATTGGATTGGAGACCTCGTCCAAAATTTGTGACACGAGTCCTCCTGGTCGGTCACTCACTCAATCTGCTTGGTTCACAGGTCTCATTATGAACCATGACCAAGCACACCACATTTTAAGGGAGCTTCGCTTAAAGTCACCTGAAGAAGAGTCCATGTGACGCTACCTCATCAGTGACAAATGAGATTTCTTTGTCTCTCTTGCAAGAGAACTAACTTCACACGAGAACATTGCAGGTTCAGGACTGGACGCTACACTGGTTTTGGACAGTACCTGGTATGTGACCAATCATCAGAGAATAGCCTACTATGCAGTGACATGCCTCGTTGGCAGTTAGTCTCTCGATGAAGAAACATCGGGTCCGTTCAGATACTAGATGGGGTGACAACAGAATTTCTCGAAAATTCTGTAACAAGCCCCAAAATCAGTGCTTAGAAACTTGCAACAGCCCTGAGGAGTCTCAAAGCAGCGTTAATCTGCAAGGGTTGTGAATCATAAACAAAATATGAGAAATAAAGATGACTAAACTACAAGTGATTAATTAATGCATCTCTGTACCGTTGTACCAACGGCAGATGGGCTCTGCAGAGTCTAGGTAGGTAGCTTTGCGCAAATAAATAGGTGTATATGTATATATGTATATATATATATATATATATATATATATATATATATATATATATATATATATATATGCTATTTGGGCATATCATATTTTCTCTTATACAATTCCTATTGAAGTCAATGGCATTTTCAGCAGCTACTATCTTCTTATCTAGACTCTCAATCAGTCTATACTCGTTTTTCTCTATTGGTAAGCTTCTTAAGAATAAGTAAAATTCACTAAGAATTCTTTCCATCCGATTGAATTTTCCTTATTCCTAGGAAGCTTACCAATAGAGAAAAAGAGGGAGTATAGACTGATTTAAAGCCTAGATAAGAAGATAGTAACTGAAAATGCCATTGATTTTTTCAATAGAAATATATTGTACACTATATATATATATATATATATATATATATATATATATATATATATATATATATATATATATATATATATAATATATATACTGAATACATATAGTTTCAAAAATGAGAAAATAACTAAACCCACAATAAGCATCATAAAAGAACATGAAATATGGCATATGGTTGAAACAATATCATATTATTAACATTTCTTAAAATACACCTAGCCTGTATTCATTCCTGAGTGACATGAGCATAGGGCTTGCAGTCTCACCAACTGCCAAAACATCGTAGCTTCCATCGAAATGCTAACGGCACATTCGAAGCCTCCATCGCTCTGAAATGCAGTACAGTCAGGCATAGTAGAAACCAAGATCTATAGACCTTGCGATAAACAAGTACTCTTAATCCACTGGTTAGGAAGCCCTTGCGCCAGCGGGATGTTCCAGTGCTGATTCTTAAGAAGACTTAACACTTTGCAGACGTTCCTTTGCATCCCTCTGTGCGTCTGGTGACCTAAACAGCGAGTTATGTACCTGTATTTAGTCGACTGTAGTGAGTCGCACTAATGGCGGGGAGAAGAGCTCCTTGCTAGGCTAGATGACTGTCTGAAGGTCAACACCGTCTGGAGCCATCCTTTTTCAAGAAAAGAGATTATGAGATATATATAATTTACATGTATATATATACATATATATATTGTTCTAATTTTAAAGCTAGGGTCTTGCTAGATCAATGGGGTATACTAGGATGATGCGCAGCTTACCTTAATTACCACAAAAATCTGTACTCTGGCCTTGGGGACAGCTAAAATTACAAACAACAAAATGCCTGAAAGGCTACTTCAAGGGAGGAAGTGATTAAATAAACTCTGGGGTTTAACTTAATTCATTATATTTACAAAAACACATCAAAAGAATGATGGCTTAATTCTGGGGTAATGAGGTGAAAACACATGAAGGGAATTTTGGGATCCCACTTCAAAGTTGTTGATAAAGACGCAGCAAGGGCCGCTACACACATGAAGTGACACAGTTCTGCAGGTCGTCCTATCCTGCAATCGGACACTTACAGTTACTTAACTGGGACTAACACTGTAATGAGGGAATCGACAAATTGCATGGAAGATGCCTAAACTGAACTCAATTCCCATGACTCGAACATCAAGTGATTACGCTACTCTTCTCGTGAATGCTTTGCAAATTAAGCAGCACAAAACATAAGCAATACTGGTCTCGCTGTAATTATATCGCACTATGAAAAGAAAGGAAACTCAATTGGAGAATAACAGGGAACGTGGCTGATGAAAGCCTTAAATCCTGGTACACTGCCTTTCTTTTAGGAGCTGAAGTTCTCTTCTTATGAGGGCCAGCGAAGGAGCGCATTAATTCACATCAAAAGTTACTTTTCTGCCAGCCACGTGTTTGAAAAGGGGCAGTGGATAGAGTGAGGGACAGAGCTCTGGAGGCCATCATTCCGCCGACAATTCTAAGGTGTAGCATCTTGTCCAGGGGTCTTTTATAGTGGCGGAAGTTACAGCTTTTCCTCCTAGAAGGAGTTATGATCACTCTGTCCCACGTGAGAACTGCGGGGCTGCATGGTTTCAAATTCAAAATGGCGGAACGCATGTGGTCCGCCCTCCAGCTGGCCTGCCTTGGGCAACGATTAGCTCTTGGAAGGAGTCCGCACCTGGAATTAAGGGATTTCTGACAGTGCTTTGGACAAGAAAAGATTTAAAGAGGTTTCCCCCAAAACAAGCAGTGGTGGAAAGGTTTTGGGGGCGAATTTCTTAGTGAATCATACTAAATTTGCCTTATTTAGTCCTTTTACTTTAGATTTAGTGCAAAAAAGTGGCATAGGAGGTAATATTCTTAATAATAATAATAATAATAATAATATATATATATATACATATATATATATATATATATATATATATATATATATATATATATATATATATATATATATATATATATATATATATATATATATAAATATATAATATATATATATATATATATATATATATATATATATATATATATATATATATATACTGTATATATAGCTAGGGGGTAGGCGGCTGCTGTCAACTGAGGGACACAGGACCAAGGGTAGAGGAAGACGTCCACAGTAACAGCATTTCTTTATTACTAACGTTTCAAGACATCTGTCTCATTGTCAAAGCTGGAATAATACATTAAAATATAATTATAAAATACAGATGCAAACTTAAAATTACAACCAAAATATAAAACAAGGTTATATGAGAAAAAAAAATGTGGAAAACGTTACCAGCTGGACGAAGTACAAAAGCAGCAGAATGACATAAACAAAGAGTTCCAGGCCAGGGTAAACTCGCGTCTGGTGAAGAGTTGTTGAGGCAGCCACGTATCTCCCCTGACTACAGTGCATCGAAATAAACGATGCTGGAAGTCATAAGGGGACTAATTTTGTCTTTGTACTGGAATAACGGTTTATTAATAATAGCAAGAGGATTAACTGGAATCGATTTACAGTTAATGGCAGGTGCATGCTGTTGAATGAGGTTGTAAAAAGACCATATAAATCATAAGGAGATGGCAAAACACGTCTTCTTACAGAGCTCTAGTTATCTGTACTTTAAGTATGTATTTAGTATTCAGAAATTTATTTAAACATGTATAAAAAAAGTCTGGAAGGTTAACAGTTGCCAAAAAGTATTTCTGGAAGTTGCAGTAAAAGCCCTGTGGAAGACGGTAACCAATGAGTTTAATTTAAAGTTAAAAAGCAATGACTTAAAATTCAAACCCTGACCGCTGAAAGTCTTTTTTCTAAATACTGACGAATTAAAACTGTCTTTTTCTCGAGTGACTAAAATGCCTAGAAAGGGTAACTTGTTGACGTTTTCATGCTCCATACTGAACTTGATATTTGGATGCGTTGTGTCGGCATACTGGAGAAATGTATCAGCCCTTTCTCTGTCTCTAAAAAGGAGAAAAGTGTCATCTACACATCTACAGTAAAAGAGGGGAAGGAAGGCAACGGTTCAGCAATTGCTCCTCTAGTAAACGCATAAAAATACTGGCAAAGGTCGGGCCGAGTGGAGACCCCATAGCCATTCCTTCAACTTGACAGTATGAAACGCCACTAAAAATAAAGGCAGTGTCCTGCACTGCCAGTTGTAATAGTTCCTTAAAATGATCTTGGTTAAAACCCTTAAACACAGTGTCAGTTTCACTAAAAATTTTGTTTGAAATGATTTCAAATGTCTCTTCCACAGGGACATTTGTGAATAGATTCCACATCCAGACTAACCATGTTGTGGCGGGATTCCACAACCACACACTCACACTAACAAAAAACAACACATACACTCACCTCGAACTAGGCTAGGCCTACAAATTCCGGACGGGAAGTTTTGCCAAGCAGGAGGAGGTCACGGAGTCACCAAAACCGCCGATGATGCCAACGCTCACCACCAACAACAACAGTCCACAACCATGAAAACAACAAACCAACCAGTACACAACCACGACCCAAAACAAAACTCAAAAAGACTCAACCACGAAGATTCAAACTCACATCACTAGGAACACAGCTGAAAAAACAACCAGGCTATTACACGACACCGATCATGCAACCAAAACAGCCCAAAACCCAAAACACGCCCAAAGTACAAACACTCCAACCACAAAGCCTCCAAACACCAAATCACATAAACTGAACATAAAAAAAAGCAACCAAACTCCGATCAACTACTGGGAAAACCATCCTTTTTGCACAATATCTCTGTCCAGACTCCCGCCACGATCACGATCACAGTTCCGCGCACTCCCAAAAAAAAACACGACACCTCACGGACAATCAAAACGTAAACAAAAGAAAACTACACTCTCTAATGATATCATTACCAATCACCTACGCCGTTGTTCTTTCTCTCTCTCTCTCTCTCTCTCTCTCTCTCTCTCTCTCTCTCTCTCTCTCACACACAAGACGTCGTTGTTTTCTCTCTCTCTCTCTCTCTCACACACACACAAGACGTCGTCAAATGCAATAACCTCATTCCTCCATATTACTCCCCCACTACATTTGACGACGTCTTCTCACACACACACTACCCAGATTTTATATAGCCTTAGGCAGGACCCACGGATGCTCCGGAACAGGCCCCCTGGATCTTGTTCAAGGGCCCTTATGCATTCTCTCTGTCTCTATTCCCTTCTCAGCACCATTTTCACTTAACCCCTCCAGTCCACCCCATTCCAGACGCACACTACCCTCCTCATCACTATCCTGACCTATCTCACCCACCACTTCATCCACACCCTCCAATTCTGCCCCAAATATCTCTCCAAATTCTGCCATTAACCCACTCAACTCATTCATAGTTCTGTCCAGCTCTCGCAAAGACTCATCCATACTACCAATCACCTGCCTACTAGTTGGTTCCTATCCCACCGAAATTTCACTCACCCCAGCTAACTTAAACCCACACACACTGTATGTATCATTCATGCTATCCTCAGTATTGCATGCCCTATCAATCATTCTCACCCCCACAAGCACACCCTTATCACACAACTTACGCTTCTTCCGTTCACTTACTTCCTCCAACCTCCTCCGCTTTCTTCCATACTCAACCAACACCAACTGGCGGTCCTCCAGACGCATTTGCTCACCGAAACTCAGCTCGCATTTATTCGTCCTCAACCAATCACTCATTGCATTCTCCCGAACATATTGCAGCACCTCTCTCCATCTACGCAACTGGCTATGATGTGCTCTAACCTCGTTCACACTTCCATCCAATTGTAGTTTTCCTAAAATGTAACTCAATCCACTTGGCCCCACCTCCAAAATCTTATATGGCCCATCAAATTTCTCTCTCATCTTACTTACATTCATTCTCCCTCTCTCAATCACCTCTCTCAATACTCTATCTCCAACCCCAAAACTTTCAAATCTTTCACTCGCCCTCTTCCACAACCCACGGTCATCCTCCGTTAACCCCAACCTGGGTCTAACCACCCTCTCAAAATTTAACACATATTTCGAAGGAGACATACCCAAGCTCTTATGCAACGTGGAGTTATACACCCACACTGCACGTCCAACATGTACATCCCAATCGTTATCACATTTACTCATCATTCGCAAAATCTCCGTCATCGTTCTCACAGTTCTCTCAGCCAAACCATTCACACTCGGCATATACGGAGTGGCATACACATGCACAATACCCCACTGCCTCAACATTTCCTCAAACTGCCACCCCACAAACTCAGGCCCATTGTCACTCAACATTCTCATAGGCCTACATACACACATCGGCAATATTACTTGCCCTACTATTTGCGCAACAGTTTCACTCTTCTTATCCTTGATGGGGACCGCATATACAAACTTACTCATGTGATCCACCATCACAATCATTCCCACATGCCCTCTTGCAGTCCGTGGTAATGACACGCAATCAATCACAACCATCTCAAACAATTCTTTCATCTGCAGTCGTAAGACTGGCGGATTTGCTTGCACACTCTGATATTTCCCTCTCTGACAATCTTCACACGTGACAGCTACATCCGCACAAATCTTGCTCAACCCAGGCACATACAATCTCTCTCTCATACACCCCCACAACTTATTCTTTCCTAAATGCCCAAAACGATCATGTACCAACAGACACATACTCACGGCTGCATTGAAGGAAAACACCGGTATATACACCCCCTCATTACACAACCCCTCCTGATGCAAAAAGTACACCACATTCCTACACACCACAAACCGTCCAGCAACTCTCCTGTACGCATCCAACTCAGGGGCCAATCCTCCCTCTCACCCCCACAATACACACCGCCGTAACATACTGACCCCCACACTCTGATCCTGCATTTGCTCAACCTCTTCCTCACTCAACAAATCATTCTCACCCCAGCAATATCAATCATTCCGACGAAATTTGCTACAACCACGTCACCGTCCTGCATCCTAATTATTTCTCTGCCCCCTTCCTAAGAACCCCTTCCCTACATCTACACTCACATCATGCACTCTCAGAAAATCTACCCCCAACAAAAAACAAGTTGGCATATCATCCTTTGCCATGATTATGAAATCATGAACCATTTCTAAACTCCCTAACTTGATTTTTAATTGTATTTCTTCCCAAACCAAAACACTTCCTTGCCCTAACCCATGTATCCTCACACCTGCAGACTGCTTTTTCACTCTCCAATCACACCCCCCAAGTTCACTCACCACCAAATCACTCACCAAAGAAACCTGTGCCCCCGTATCAACCAAGCCACAATACTCACCATCATTTACCCCCACAAATGTTACCATTTTCCCTTGCGTGTCATGCATGCACACTCTCACTGCCACACTCACTTGGCCACCTGCCTCACAATCATCTTCACTACATTCACCCTCGGCCAGCCCACTACATTGACCCTCGGCCAGCCCCCTACTTTCACACTCCAAAGCCTCATGCTTTCTGCCACCCCCCTCCTCCACCAACCAATTACAGCTATCTTCCTGACACTGAATATTCAAAACCCCATGCTCACTACCCACATTTAACCCCCCTTTATACTCAACTGGTCTGCTCCACCCATAGTGCAAAACCACTCTGATTCCAAACAAATCTGCTACCGCCAAAAACAATTGTACCAACATTCTCTCGTTGTCTACCCCTTCCTCCTCCATGCACACCCCCAACCTTGCCCGTAACTCATTCACGTTCTCAGGTACCCCTTTAACCAAACCCCTATTTTCCAAATCTTTTAACCCCCAAAATAAGCATTGCCAAACCCGATCACTCCCCACAAACCTTTCCCTTACAACCAACCCCGCAGGAACCTTGTTCAGGTCCCAGTCACTTTCCCCAGTATTAACCCCTTCGCTATACATTCTCGACATTGCATCTGCAATCACATTCTCAGCCCCCCGTATATACTCTATCTCAAAATCAAACTCACTCAAATCCTCAATCGTCCTTGCAACTCTAGCATTCACACTCCCTTTCTTAATCATATACATCAATGGGCGATGGTCCGTCCTCACAATAAACTTCACCCCATACAAAAACACACTCAAAGCCTTAACACAAAACCTTATTGCGGCTAGTTCTTTCTCAACAACAGAATACTTCCGTTCTGCCTTATTAAAAGCCTTACTTACATATGCAATTACCCTCAACTGATCCTCTCCATTTACCCTCTGCATTTGCACCAAACACCCCCCCATACTAAACTTACTTGCGTCAGTAAACAACTCAAGCTTACTCGCTCCCTCACTATAGTCTGGGAAAGCCAAAGTGACATCTCTAGCAGCCTCCTCTTTCAATCTCTCAAATGCCTCTACCATCTGCTCACCCCACTTTAACCTAGTGCAATTCCTCTTTCCTGTCCATTCAGTTAATGGTTTGCCTATTCCTGAACAGTCCCTGACAAATTTCCTCCCAAACTCGATCAAGCCCAAAAAGCCTTTTAACTCGCGCACTGTCTGGGGACGTGGGAATTCCCTTACCTTTTGCACAAACCTTTCACTCTTCCTTATGCCGCTCGCACTCACCACATGCCCAAGGAATTCCACCTCCCCAGCCAACCATGTACACTTCTCAAGTTTCACCTTTACCGCCACCTCCTCCAACTGCTCCAACACCCTTTCAAGCAACTCCATATTCTCTGCGACAGTCTCACTCGCAATCAAAATGTCATCTACAAACACAGTCACCTTCTTCCGATCAAAACCCGCCAAGACCACATTCATTGCCCTTTGGAAAGCAGCAGGTGCATTAGCCAATCCAAAGCTCAGCCTTCTAAACTGGTAGTGGCAACTGTCACTTGAAAAAGCAGTAACTGGCCTGCTTTCCTCCTCAAGCGGCATCTGGTAATAGCCCCTTACCAGATCCAATTTGGTAAATACTTTCATCCCACACATCTTATACACACAATCGGACACCACATTCATCGGAAATCGTTCCCTCACAGTCACCTCATTCACCTTCCTGTAGTCCACACACATTCTCAAACTTCCATCCGGCTTTCGTACAGGGACTATGGGGCTATTCCAGGCACTCTCACTCTTCTCAATCACCCCCACCCTCTCAAGCTCCTCACACTGCTCCTCGATCTCCAGAGTGACAGGTGGGGAGAAGTGTCGGGGACGCTGATATATAGGGGTATCGTCTTCCAAAATTATTTTGAATTCTGGATGCTTTGACTCCCCAAAATCCTGGTCACCACGACTCAACGCCCCCCGCCTATCCCACAACATTTGCACCAACCGGTCCCTTTCGTTATCACCAACATTTTCATTCACTGCAACTCCTCTTTTCAACTCCTCATACTGCCAATCACTACCCTCTTTCATACAACCTGTCATTACCTGTCGTAGCTCAACGTATCTCTCGTCATCTACATTCACCAATGTATACAAAACCCCTATGCAATCTCCCTCACGTATACCCCGCACTCGTTTTTTTCTCACGCTCGGCAACGAAGTCATGAACACCCGGGGATTCTCCATATCCAAAACCCCATCATACACACACACATTTGCCCTCACTAACTTACTCACATCCACACCCTCAACCACATACTCACACTCATCACTGTTGGCTATCCCAAGACCATCTGGCCATGCCACCCTTATACTCACAACCTCACCCACCTCCCGTGGTACCTTCACCCTCTCTCTTGCCACCAGTGGTACTCCCTTCCACAACTTGTGCTCTACTCTTCCATCCTCACCCAAATACAAACCCCCACGTACACCCCCCTTCATATGCAACTCTATAACACTCTCACTCGGACGGACCACCATCCCACACCCCTTCAAAAATCTATATCCTAACAACATATCATATTTATCATTAGCCCCCTCAATCACACAAAAATCACTCTCATCCAGCACTACCCCACCAATTTCTATCTTTTCACACATCATCCCTACTATAGGTACCCCTAAATTTCCTATCCCACGGACCTCACCCTTACAATTCCTTATCTCACACTCACCCCGTAACTTATCGTACCCATTTTTAAACAACACATTTACACTACACCCAGTATCAATCAGAGCAATCAAACACACACCCTTACAAATCACTTGCACGCTCATACACTCGTGCGTTTTACCCCCAAACCCTTTCTCATGCATCAACCCTTCACGCACATGCATTACCCTCACCGTCTGCATTCTGGAGGATCCACCCAACTGAACCCCCTCACTAATTAGTTTCCCGAACTGGTACTCTGCCCCACTCTCATTCGCCTACACACACTCGCCACATGACCTTCCACCCCACATTCGGTACACTTTGCTCTCCCTTCCTTACACATCCTGGCATAATGCCCATTTTGCCCACAGTTACCACAAATTATGCCCCCATGGGTACCCCGACAGCCACTGGCTATATGTCCTATCTGCCCACACCTATAACACTTGATACCCTTAACCTTCTTACATTCACTCACCAAATGCCCCGTTTCTCCACACCCAAAACAAGCTCCCAATGCCCACCGACATTCATTTTTCTTATGCCCCACTTTCCCACACCTATAACATTTCTGCCCTAGATCATAACTAACTAACCCTACCCTTCCAATACTACTACTTCTATCTCTCTGTGGCCCCTTGATATTTGCATTATTTACGTTTACACTTCTATCAACTACTTGCTCTGCCACCCACCTCGGTCCTGCCAAAACTGCTTCCCTATAGCTTCTAAATTCTGGTACCTCTGCCCTAACGCTAACACTTCGACTCTCTTTCGCGCATCTGTCAACCTCATGGTCTTCAACCAGATCCAAAATTTCATTCCACCTCAACCTTTCATTTGTCCACTTCATCTTTTCCTTGCGCTTCCTATTTATGAACTCATACACACCCTCGGGTACCGTCGCCAACAACTTTCGTACTAACTCTTTGCACTCATTTATTCCCTCATCACCAAATTTCCTTCTGGCTAATGTTTCCAACCGACAGACGTACATATCCAAAGATTCACCATCATTCATTCTTGCCTCATCGAAATCATGTTTCCTCTTATACTTAACACTATTTTTGTCCTTCTTGCCTGTCCTATAATCCTACTTTTAATACTTTCATAGGACACATGACCTACACTCATTACCACCCCATACATACTCAGCAAAAACCCTGTTAAGAAACC
>NC_089788.1:35593267-35615767 GCF_040412425.1 Macrobrachium rosenbergii
TTCTTCTGTTTAATGTAAATACACTGAACTGATTTAGACCTGGAATTTCTCTCCTGAGTCCTTCCATTGCAATATAATTCTCCTTAACTTCATTCTTTTACACATACATCTATTACCTTCCTTAAAATTTAGACATTTTACAATTTCTTTCAAAATTAAAAGTTCAAGTTCATACATGCCTTGAATGATATTCATGTCTTGACGCTAACTTTCTTTATGAAACTAGAATTTCTTTCCAGTGCATTATCAGAATAATCTCTTATTTGCTCCCACACAGTTGATCGTAGAATTGTTCTCACTAACATGTACAAAGTTCCATAGTTCACCTGTATACATCACTCACTTTTTTTATGCTCTCCTGTTCTCTTTTTCAATATTTTTCCTGTTTGACCAATAAAAAAGTTAACACAAGATTTACATGGAATCTTCTATACGCCTACTTTAGTATTGTGGGGAGAGGTTTTTAGACGTACTTGTTTCATTGTTATATTGATCTTAAATGAAACACTAACTCCAAAATTCTTGAGAAGTTGGGGATATCATAATGGTAGTAGAATCAGGTCCTTTGTGATGTAAGTTCCTCTTTTGTTTTAAAACAGTGTTTTTTGCGGTTTATAATGCATTGTCTCATACAGGGTTTGGAATATGTCAATTTCTTGCTTGTGTCGAGTTATGGTTTTTATATTTTATATTCCATGAACTCTGGTTCTTTTAAAAATATATTTGATCAATTTTAAGTTTCCTTGTTTAAAATTCAATATAAAGGTATAACATGAAAAATTCTATTAAAATATATTTACAAACTGAAACACAAAATTAACAAACTTCATGTATAACACCAGGAACTTCTATAATAATGTAAAGGTCTATTGAAGATCTTGCGCGTATAATCAGGATCAGGAAAAGTACTGCACGTGATTACAATCTGACGAAGAAGGATGAGATAAGATCCAAGGACCAAGAGTCTATGGTCTAGGACCAAGAATGAAGACGAATGACCAAGGTCTAAGGAGTTCTGCAAAATATAAACATATTTACAGCTATATAACTGTTGATATAATTAAGTTCTTGACTGCAGAAAATGCACAATGAAGTAAAACTTAATGCAAACCTTATTGTTTCTACATTATAAACTTTTAAACACTCACAGGTTAACATATGACATTTCCAATACACAAACAATCTTCATTAGTTATACAGTATACACTTATAAACACTGAATCACTTTAACACACGACATTATATAATATACTAATACATAGAACAATTTAGATAAAGGAGTCTTTTCATTACTTACTGTTACGGGTGGCTAGGTGTCAGGTAGTGATCAGAGAAATACCGGGGACTCTCCATGTTAAGAAAAAAAAAAAAAACAAGGACAACCAAATAAACAAAGAAACAACAGCTTGTATTGCTAATCTTCTCTATTTCATCTTCAAGATTTTCAGGGCTACATATACGTAATGGTCTTAAAACATAGCAGTGAACCTTGATTCTTTCACATTATTTCTTTGTCCAGAATAAAAATACACAAAGCCAGAAATAAAAGCAGGTTTTCTGTAAACGCTGTATTTTAATACGTTACTACTTCTATATATTAAGCAAGAAAGAAAAACAGATAGGTACCCATCTTTTTCCATCTCCAAAGTGAATTTAATTGATAGTACTAACTGATTCAACTTGTCAAATAACTACAAAATCAATTAGTACAGTCCCACATACACATACACACACACACAAATGCATATAAATGTGCATATATATGTATATATACAAATGTGTGTGTATAATATATATATATATATATACATATATATATATATATATATATATATATATATATATATATATATATATATATATATATATATATATATATATATATATATATATATATATATATATTTTTTTTTTTTTTTTACGAATTTCCCTGGGTTTATGGTATTTTTACAGGCCGCCAATGGAAACTTTATTTAATTGGCCTTGGAGTTCTGATTTACGTAAAGGGAAATCGTCGTCTGCAGTCGGACAGGGGGGGGAATGAATGGTCTCTCAGCAAATGTATCGCTCGCCAGCGTCTATGGCTAATGGCCTCCCCTATGACTACTGCACGTCTGCTACGACTGACTGCTTACTGCCCCTTAGATCTCCTGTCTTTCCCCTTTAAGGCTGCAGTTGTGTTGTGGCCGTGTGCACTTCTGCCGATAACTGGGGCCGTGTGCAAACGATATGTCATTTGCCAGGTGGTCAGCGATCAGATGCCTCTTTCCCGGTCCTGCGAAAGGTAAGACAATTCAGCAGCTTAATCTGCCTTTAGAAGGTTGTTTTAAGCAGCTTAGTTGGGCTAAGCTGCTTAAGGAGCGGCATTCAGTCTCCTATCTTTGCCCTTTTTTATCCATGTCATCTCAATATATGTTCCAGGTAAAAAGAAGGACAGATCGAAATGTTGATAACTTTGCTCTGATATCTAGGCCATGCGGCGATGATGCTATTCTCAATAAACAAAGGGCAAATTAGGTGGGGGGGTGGGAGGTGCACTGTGCAGTGACTTCTTGTAAATTATAATACATATATAATATATATATATATATATATATATATATATATATATATATATATATATATATATATATATATATATATATATATATATATATATATATATATATATATATATATATATGCACACATATATACATACAGAAACATATGTTTATATATATACATATATATTTAAACATACATATATAAATGTATATGTATATACTGTATGCATATATACAGCATATATTTATTTATATCTATATATAAATAAATATGTATATATGGTAACGAATGGGATCTCTTTTCTTGCAACATCACCTGTTTTTACATTTGCAACATAATTGAGAAAGGAATAAAAAAATCATTAATTACTAGAACTGTGGGTTGCCACTTGCCCCTTCAAAAACTCTCTCTTTCATTCCCCAAAATGGTTAAGCCTAACCATCTCTCTGTTCAAAGTGATTGCTTTTAGGTCTAATTCCAGGTACCCCTGCATCAAGCAAGGCAAGGGAGGAGCCCAAAAAGAGAGAGTTGGCCCCGCCCCTCATTCTGAACCCTCCACATGGTTGACTGACGCCATGGGGTCAACATATAGAAATCGTGACAAAGATTGACCTTTGTGTCATCTTGACAAAGGTAATGTGCCAGAGTAAGGTTCTTTTAGTCAGTCACGATTCCTGTTATTTCTCTGCCTGATATTTCTTTTATTTTCCATTGTGCGATCACCTTAAGTAATTGTGTTGGACCATTCAGTGTTAACGTAATTATACATTAGTGTTGAACTGATCTATTTGGCACCATCTGTGCATTCCTCAGTTTCCCTTTGACCGTCTTATTATCATTGCAAGTAACTATCTTGCATATATTTGCAGATAGGCCTCAACTGTGGAATCTCTCGGCTCCATCCATGTGCAGTCCCCCTTCTATCCCCCACTGCGATGTTCCTGTTATGAAGACATCGTCAGAGTAGAATATTTACTCTGTGTAGGATTTATTATTTTAGCAGGCCCTCATTATTACCTGCCAGTAATTCGTCATTCTTCCGATCTGTGTTTGTTATGTAAATATAATTAGTTAAGAGAACCCTTGAGTTTATGTAATTTTCCTCACATGAAGAAGGACTTAAGCCATAGATTTCCCTTGCTTTGTCCACGAATTGTCCTAATACTGAGTCATGTGTAATAAATAAAAGGAACTCCCTGCGTTCATCCATTGCCACCCAGAATCAAGTAAGCATCCCTAGGGCATTCATAGCAACTGTCGTACCTTGCCAGGATCCGATTGCCTTTTAATTATCAGCAGAATAGCAACTGCTAGCTGGTCTGCATAATTAGAGACGACCCTGGCATTGTACCCCTTCATTTTAAGCACATGAGAAGAGCCAGTTCCACAGCATAAGTAAGTGTCAAAATATTTTGTTTAGGTTTATGCTAGGTGCAAAAAGTGACTGCAATCAGCATAAGGTAATTGATAGCCCAAATGCATGCCAAATTAGTTCACAAGAAGAGAAAGTGTATTAACAATTCCATGAGATTTTTATGCTATCACATGTTAGCTGCATGTTTTAAGAATAGGAAGCTAGGGAGCAACTCAGCCGAAGAGTTAATAAAAGGAATAAAGCCCCTATTCCTTCGTCCACACGATAAGGACAATTTGAGAGCCCCGAATTCCCAGATAGGCACACTGTAGGCGACCAGCAGGGCTTTGACTCCAGCTATTTTCTCACCGCTGGATTTATCCCATCTCTCTTTCTCTCTCTCTCTCGCTCTCCATCGCTTGATCGATAGGAAAAGCTAGGAAGTATTTAGGAATCTAAATCTCTGCTCTCAAGACGAGAGAATAGCAAATTCCGATATGGAATCTTCAATTCCAGGCCACATGGGCCCATCCCTAACCATCCGCCATCTTTGATTTGTGAGTTCCATAAGAAATTCCATTGTTATAAAAATCGCATGCACAGCGCGCATATATAAACCCCTTTCTTTTGCTCACTAATTTTATCCATACGTCTGTGCACCTCGCTGCATTTTTGAAAGTAATAAACCTTTAATTCTTTAAATGAGTAGGATATTCGTCGGCGAGCCCGTAGTATTCTTGTAAATTTATTTATTAACGAAAATATAAGCAAGAATTCTCTCGTTCATTCATTACCGTGGGAGGTCCGAGCAGGGGTAGGCCCAGGTAGAAGGCCAGGCACGCAGTCAAGACGACCCCTCCCCCCGCCCCCGACTCATTCAGTTGTTGTCAGACGTCACGAGACATAGAAGTAAACATTGGAGAGCATGTGCGAGCTAAGGTTGTTTTGACTTTCCTCCCCCACAGCAGTTCAGTACTACCTCTGTGCATGTTATAATTATCAGTTATTAGTATTTTTTTCTCACCCTTGTGCGTTGGAGATATTAATATTCAACAGGATCAATGTATTGTTTTCATTATGCCACATTTGAAATTATTTAACAGAGCAAGGAAAATTTCCTTTACTCACCATAAGTGTATAACCCTGTAAGCCTTTCCTTTTTTTATTATTTCTGCAGTGTCTTTCTGCAAAATAAAATATACATAAAGGCTTACATTAGCTTGGTCTAAATTTCCGTTCATTAAACATATTAACAGACACCCCGAAGCTTTCTTAATCAGACATTTCTAACTGAAATTTGTCTTATTCAGACATTAAATTTTAAGTCTTATTCAGACACCTTTGTCTTATTCAGACATACTAATTTTTGACTGAGCCTCTTCAGACATCCTGAATTTTGTCTTATTCAGACATACTTGTCTTATTCAGACATCCTGAATTTTGTCTTATTCAGACATCCAGAATTTTGTCTTATTCAGACATCCAGAATTTTGTCTTATTCAGACATACTTGTCTTATTCAGACATACTAATTTTCATTCATTCTGAACAATTGAGTGTTTCAGATTTGTCTTATCCAGACATTTTAATTTTTAATAAAGTCTTTTCAGACATCCTAAAATTTCTTATTCAGACATATTTGTCTTATTCAAACATACTAATATTCATTCATTCTGAACAATTGAGTGTTTCAGATTTGTCTTATCCAGACATATTAATTTTAACAGTCTTTCAGACACCCTGAGATTTGTCTTATTCAGACATATCAATTTACGTTCATTCTGAACAATTGAGTCTCTTCAGACATATTGAGCCTGTTCCCTTGAACAGCCCTGAGTCTTTTCAGACATATTTGATTCTCTAACGGGTCAACCCATATAAGCATCATTTCAAGGTGTCAATGACATCCAGAGCCCAGCAAAATGAGGACTTCAAATTCTACATGTCCGCTGGAGAGGACATGGGACTATCTGGACAAGCCCTGAGGGAATGGGTCCAAGAGAGGGTAGAAGGTGCCAAGCGGAAAGAGAGGCAGAAAGATGAGCCCAGGAGAAATGAGAAGAGGCAGAAAGACAGGAGAAGGAGAAAGAAAGAATAGCCCAGGAGAAACGAGAAGAGGTAAACAGACAGGAGAAGGAGAAAGAAAGAATAGCAAAGGAGAAATGAGAAGAGGCAGAAAAAGAGGAGAAAGAGAAAGAAAGAATAGTCCAGGAGAAACGAGAAGAGGCAGAAAGAACGGCCCATGAGAAACGAGAAGAGGCAGAAAGACAGGAGAGAGAGAGAAGGAAAGAGCTCATCAGCTTGCAATGGCAGCTCATGACATGCACAACACATCAACACTCTCTCCTCACTCAACCCTCAGCAGTGTAGGTTCCCTCATAAGAAAATGGGACGAAGCAGAGCCTGAAGCCTGGCTCGACCATATTGAAAAGGTCCTGACGACCTATCAGCCCTCTACTGAAGAAATTTCTCTGATCCTGGGACAGCACCTTGAAGGAAAGGGTGCCATTGCATTCAACTTTCTCCCCCCTGAGGACCAAGGAAATCTTGACCTTGTCCACCAAGCCATTATAAAGCTTTTGAAATCACTCCTGACCGTTGGAGGAAAGGGTGGAGAAATATGCCAGAGGAATCAAGCCAGACCTGGTCTGAGTGGATCTTCAAAAAGACCCAGGCCCTAAAACGATGGCTAGAATCTCTGAAAGCTGCTAGTGTGGAGGAATTCCTCAAGCTTTTCCAGCTCGAGGACTTCTTATTTTATGCTCCACCAGCTCTCGCCACTCATTTGTGCAATAAGGCGCCTAAGACAGTGGTCGAGTGCTGCCGTTGGGCTGACATACGGGATACGCATCACCCCCATCCCTCCTTGCCTGCCTCTACCAACTCCCAGCAACCTCACAAGAATGGGCAGCCCCCTAAGAAACCCGTGTGTGGGTACTGTAAGAGAACAGGGCACTCCACTGAACAGTGCCACTTGAAGGCTGAGAATCAGCCAGAAAACCCCTCTATGTCCTCAAACGGGACATCACCCCGAGCCACACCTGGGTCATGGACGAAGGGTAAGGGTCCTGCTCCCTCCTATGGGACAGGTCCAGGTAAGGATTATAGCTGGACTTATTGCCCCGCTTGCAAAGTCTATGGGCACTCTGCCCAATGGACAAAATGCCCTGCTGTAATAATAATAAATCAAGTACGGCCGCCCTTGCCTTGGCAGTCACCAATCTAACATCGTCCCATTTATGTGGCACTTCCCCAAGGTAGGTGCCTTGCCAACCAGGTCAAAGCATTTGATGATTCTGGTGCACAAATGTCCCTCATAAGGGAAGCAAAGTTCCCCGAGGAGCTACCATTAACAGATGGAAACTCGTCACGATTGAGGGCATCAATCACTTTAAAATGATACTTCCTACTGTCAAGTTGAGGATCACGAGACCTCGTCGATCTGAAATCTACGACCTTGCAGTCACCAGATACATTCCTGGAGGTTATGACCTCCTCATGGGACAGGACTTCCAGTGCCTATCTAAGTTAAAGCATTCCAGGGGTCCAAATCCCCCGAATCATTTATTAGGCACGAGTAAAATTCAAACCCTGATTTTGTTCCACTGCCAGTGCCACCTGAGTGCAATGTGCAGTGGCCTCCTCCACCAAGATCAATTCCCGATCCCATTCCAGTGCCCGGCCCTGCCCCAGTGATAGTGCCAAGGCCCCAAGTAGATCCCCCTCCAGGAGATCCTACTCTTGATTCATAATCTCAGCCAGTGTCACTTGGGTGCACTGAGCAGTGCCAAGCTCTGTTCGTCCCGAACGATGAGCAAATTCCAAATCAATTATTAGTGCCTGACCCTGCCTTAGTGCCAGTGCCAGAGCACGCTCCTGATCTCCATTCCAGAGATCCCAGTATGGGCCCCCTCTCTTCTCCTGGTTTGGCTCCACCACCAATGCCAGGAAGAGAGACAAATCCTTCCGACCACGGCAGAAGCTCACCCAAAGGTGCGGCCTCACAACTTGTGCCTGAGCTGGTCATTCTTACCTGCGAGCCTCTCAGGCCCCCCTACGACCACTTCCTCTCTGTCTCAGTCCGCCGCAGACACAACAGTGAGTAAGGATTCTGCCATGTCTCAAATGGCTGATGGACTCAAGGAACTGCGACGGATCATGGTAGAGCTTGTAAAGAAGGTCCCTGCGTCAGCCGTCAAAGAAGGCGACACAGGTGACACTCAAATACCCTCCCCGGGCTTGGTTCCACCGATTCCCCGACTGAGACAAACCATCACAGTAAGAGAGGTCCATGGAGGAATTACCACGGGCGTGGATAATTCCAGGTAGCTTAAAGAGAGCTCCCGAGCTCTCCTGGTACCTCTGCCAAACTGGCACAGTGCCATCCCCTTTTCCCTTCGAAGACTTTGGCACCTCTATCCTGAAGAGGATGTCAGGGTCCTTCACCTATTTATTTCCTCTATAACTCTATCCCTTATTCTTCCCTTTAACATTTCCCTTCCTTACTTTTGAATTATTACTCACATTTATTTTATACCTTATCAAGGCCTCATTTTACTTTAATCACCTCTGCCAATGCAGAGTGCCATTGACAGATATGCAAACTGTATAGATCCTGTGATCTCCCTTTCATGCCTACCTCAGCATGATGCATTTAAAATATGATATGCCATCGCCAGTATTTATTATTGTATGAGTGCCAACTTGGTGCAGTGCCATTGTCGTAGATGCTGGAAAATGATCCTGCTGGAGGGGTCGCGCCCTCTGGCTTTCTTTGCGGCCTTCTTGGCCTAAGAAATGGTCCTAGCTGTCTTCCATAGGCTAAGAAATGTAATTTTGGCATATTTAATCGTCATCTTTATTATACAATCATTGATTACTCTGAATCTGTCATCTATTCTCCTTGTGAATCCCTGTAGTAAATACTGAGTCTCAGACTTGCGACCTTGTGTTTATAGTGCCCAAATGGCACTGAGCCGTTACTCAAGTATCGTGGAAGACCTAACCAAGACTACACTTACCTTATTGTAATGCCTCTTTAAGGCAGACTAACTGTGTGTGTGCAGAATTCGTAATTGATTATTATTAAGAGTGCACGAAGTATCTCTAGAATTTACCTAGTATTAATTCATTGTTTTAGCTATACCCTTGTGTTGTGAAAAATATTCTGAGTAATGCTGCCTTAACGTAATAGGAATTTAATGATAAAAATATGTAATTTCTAGCAGCAAATATTTATTCTGCGTTAACGTAAATGTTACAGTGTTGTTTACCTCTTGAAATTGATTACTATGCAGAACTTTAAGTTAAATTATAAGGCACCAAAGAGAAATGAGAGAGAAGTAAAGTAAAGTATTTTAGTGAGTTTGCTCGCTGGTCATCATTCTCAACTGATGTAGGGTGTGAATGCTAACTTGGTTGGGAAGGTGCAAAGAATGGGATCTCTTTTCTCGCAACCTCACCCATTTTTACATTAGCAACATAATTGAGAAAGGAACAAAAAAATCATTAATTACTAGAACTGTGGTTTTCCACTTGCCACTTCAAAAACTCTCTTTCATTCCCAAAAATGGTTAAGCCTAACCCTATCTTTCTGTTTAAAGTGACTGCTTTTAGGCCTAATTCCAGGTACCCCTGCATCAAGCAAGGCAAGGGAGGAGCCCAAAAAGAGAGAGCTGGCACCCCTCCCTCATTCTGAACCCTCCATGTGGTTGACTGACGCCATGGGGTCAACATGTAGAAAACGTGACAAAGATCGACCTTTGCGCCACCTAGTTAGATACCCTGCATAATCCCCAAAGGCTATTTATAGACGCTGCAACGAGAATCGAGAGAGAGAGAGAGAATGCTCAGGACACGACCAGAGGACATATGTCCTCACGTTGGCTGTCCCCTTGAATCTTCCACATGTCGACCCCAGGGCTCGACCCAGTATACTTTTGTAGTGGCATTTTAATTCCCTCCTTCATCGCCAGCACCTTATCAACAAGGACCCATCATCCTGATGAAGGTAATGTGCCAGAGTAAGGTTCTTTTAGTCAGTCACGATTCCTGTTATTTCTTTGCCTGATATTTCTTTTATTTTCCATTGTGCGATCACCTTCAGTAATTGTGTTGGAGCATTCAGTGTTAAAGTAATTATGCATTAGTGTTGAACTGAGTTATTTGGCACCATCTGTGCATTCCTCAGTTTCCCTTTGACCGTCTTATTATCATTGCAAGAAACCGTCTTGCATATATTTGCAGATAGGACTTGACTGTGGAATCTCTCGGCTCCATCCATATGCAGTCCCCTTCTATCCCCCACTGCGATGTTCCTCTTATGAAGACATCGTCAAAGCAGAATATTTATTCTGTGTAGGATTCATTATTTTAGCAGGCCCTTATTATTACCTGCCAGTAATTCGTCATTCTTCTGATCTGCATTTGTTATGTAAATATAATTAGTTAAGAGAACCCTTGAGTTTACGTAATTTGTCCTCACATGAAGAAGGCCTTAAGCCACAGATTTCCCTTGCTTTGTCTACAAATTATTTAATACTGAGTCAGATGTGTAATTAATAAAAGGAACTCCCTGCATTCATCCGTTGCAACCCAAAATCAAGTAAGTATCCCAGGACATTCTTAGCAATATATATATATATATATATATATATATATATATATATATATATATATATATATATATATATATATATATATATATATATATAATATACATTACATACATATACATTATATACACATACATGCATATATAAATATGTTTATCTATATTTCTTTCTCTCTCTCTCTCTCTCTCTCTTCTTCTCTCTCTCTCTCTCTCTCTCTCTCTCTCTCTCTCTCTCTCTCTATACAGTATATATATATATATATATATATATATATATATATATATATATATATATATATATATACACATACACACATTCAGGCGGAAGTAGACAACAACAAGCAGGAGTCCAAAGCAGACGACAGTCAACAAAACAGCTGCATATTTATTGATAGAAACGTTTCGTGTTACTTAAACACATCATCAGTCTGTAAAATTGAAAAATACATATTAATTCTCAAATTCAAAAATAAAAGCTAAATTAAAAACAGCAGTTACATTCTTTAAAATTACTAAATATATAAAAAAAGTAAAAAAGAAAGGAGATTTTCTTTTTTCTGTTAGTCTACCTAATCAAAAGAAGGAGAAAGACGAAGTGAGACCACAAGCTCACGCATGCCCAGAGTACACTTAGGCCAAGTGCAAAGGAGAAGAAGACACGTTGGAGTTTAGAAGAGGTGCATGACGTTTAATAAACAAAGACTCAAGGGTCGTTAAGTAAGCCGATAGTTTGGTAGTTCCCAGGATGGAAAAATGTTTTTTATCAATATTAACCTTGCATTTCACGGCATGATTTCTAATACTAGAAAATTTGGGGTTAGTAATTCGTGAGCCAGTTCTGTAGCTCAACCCCAAGTGGCTGTAATAACGGACCTGCAACATTCTCTTTGATGAGCCAATATAACTACCAAGGCATCTTGGGCATTCAAATTTGTAAATAATATTGGACTTCATAAAGGTCTGTAGCTTGTCCTTATAATTAAAAAAGCCGCAGTCTGAAAATGTTAATTCAGGGTGCGAAGGAATTGAAAAACGGGATTGCCGAAGACTGGTTAGTGAGCTGTTAGGCGGTGTGGATACAGATTGCAACATCAACAGTGCTGATGCATGTAGTGATCTTCAGACAGTACCTTCAGGGGACGTAGTTTTGCTGGACAACAAAGGAAGTATTTGTCAAAAATGCGGCATTTCAGTAATTAGTAGTGATACAATATATTTAAAAATTCAAAAGCAGTTGGAAAGCTCAAAGGCTAGAATTAAAAACTTTAAGAAGAGAAGGAGTACTTAAAAAGACAAAATATTTATGTGAATGAAATTAGGTCAAGTTTAATTGAAAGCGAAGTTCGTGTCAGAGTAGAAAATATACTGGGTCCTTTTTCCAGTAAAACTCAAATAAAGACCATATTATGCAAGAAAAAAAAGGATGCGAATGGAACAGTGACGATATAGCCAATGCTTTTGCTCTTAGAAGTTTAAGTTCTAAGTGCTTTAGGTATTTGAGAATCAAAAATGGATTTCCTTTGCCATGCGAGAGCACACTTAAGGGACGGGTCAAAAATTTATATTGTGAGCCAAGAATTTTGCTGTCAGTATTAGCACTATTGCAAGCAAAAGCGGAAACATTTAAGCCAATGGAAAGGATTACCGGTTTTTCATTTGATGAAATGAGCATCAATAAAGAATGGAGTTATGACAAAGGTATGGACATATTATACAAACCTCATGAAAACGTTCTGGTTGTTATGTTACGGCGTCTCAATGGCAAATGGAGACAACCAGTCTATTTTCAAATTGATCAAACAGACATGCATATAATGTTATTAGAAATCATCTCAGCAGTAGAGGATATAGGTTATGCTGTTGTAGTAATAGTGCATCTTATGACCTCTGTAAAAAACCTCAAAGCAGACAGAGAAGTTTTCGTATTTTCCGATGTTCCTCATCTCATAAAATTACTTAGAAATAATTTCATAGACTCAGGTTTTCCCTAAGTAATGGAGAATTTATTTCAGATATATGCTGCTATACTTGAAACGATAAGTAAAACTAAATCCGGAAGAAGCGGCTACGAAATTGATGAAACATACAACTTAATCAAATCAATTTCAAAAGGCAATAATGTTTTATTAACAACCTGCAGTTTCACAGTATGTAATATTCTAGTAAATGACGATGAAAATCATATTTCATCTGTAAGTGAGAATTTTGAGAGAGAGAGAGAGAGAGAGAGAGAGAGAATTGAATAGACATAGCCCTTGTATGACCACGGTTAAGGGAAATGATGGACATGGATGGAAGAAAAATAGGAAATGATGCACAGAGATGGAAGAAATGTAGTGATCAATCAATATGGAGAGAAGGAAAATAGGGAATAAACACTGGGAAGGGATACAAGTGAGGCAAACCCTGACATCTCTTCCCAGCCGTTCCAAAGGCATTTATTTTGGCATTAGATGAAAGTGATGAGCCGTTCTAAGGAGAAGACACCTCCCCCCCACCCTGCCAAATCCCTCCTAAGAGTTACGTTCGGCCGAAATCAAGAAGATACTGCAATTTTGATAACTAGCATCTCTATTCGCAGATCCGTCGAAAGAATTAATTGAAAATAGGAGACAATTTATCAAAAAGTCTGGTAATATAGAGAAAACATACTTAGACAAAAACAACCAAAGGAGCAGTAGTACGAGCAGGGGAGCCGCTTCATAGGAAAATCCCATCTACTGCTACTACTAATACTACTAATGATGACTACCGTGATCTTTCTATTTTTATTTAGTTTTAATCACACCATGGTCGTCATTAGCCACTGCCATCACTGAGTCTCCTTTCAAATACAGTGACATGAAAAGGAATGCTTAATCGAGAGGAATGAAAGACTGACAGAAAGAGAGGAAAACTAGGCAATGATGGCATTAGTCAAACAAGAAAAATTGTAAGGAATCACTGAAATTGGAATGACTGGTTCGTAAGAGGGAGGGGAGAAAAGGGAGAGTATTTGATGAGGAAGGAATGAAAATTAGCGAATAAATGATAACGAAGGAATGATGGGTAATAATCAAATGTGAAAAACTAACATAAGGAATAGTCAAATGAGATGGAAGAGAAATAGGGAATAATCGAAACTGAAAGCGAAGATAGGAAGAATGGAAAGAGAAGATAGGAAGAATGGAAAGAGGGCAAAGCAAAATACGAAACTGGCGAAGGAGAAGGAAATATAAGATTGCTCAAAAGAGAAGGGTGAGGTATGGAAAAGGAAGAGAAGATATGTAGGAAATAATCGAATGGAATGACTGAACAATCTAGTGGAAAGAAGGGAATATTAAGAACAATCTAGTGGAAAGAAGGGAATATTAAAAACAATCTTTAAGGAAAGAACCATGAGTATTATTCATGGGGAGGAAAGAGATGGCATGGAAGAAAGTGAGGAGTTATAATTATGGAGAAACAGAGGGAAAATGAAGGACAGTTTTACGGATGGAAACCTCCAAGGGCTCTCAGCCACAACTCACAAATGTCCTTTGCACCAAAGGAGAAAATGTAAGTCAGCATTATGTTATTATTATTATTATTATTATTATTATTATTATTATTATTATTATTATTATTCAGAGGATGAAACCTATTCATATGGAACAAGCCCACAGCGGTCATTGATTTGAAACTGAAGCTTCCAAAGAATATTAAGGTGTTCATTAGGAAGAAGTAAGAGGACTTAAAGGGAAATACATAAAGAAGAGATACCACTTATTAAAAAAGAAAAGTAAATTAATAAGTAGATAAAAATGAATTAAAGTGCAAGGAGAATAGTATTAGTGTAATAATACTGTGGTTGGAGGAAGAAGAAGAAGTAGTAGTAGAAGGAGGGGAAGGAGGTGAAGAGGTAGGAGGAAGAAATAGTTCGTGTGTATTTGTTGTTGCGACTTGGGAGAGGGCAGTTGAGAAGGAAGTCTTTACGTTGAGTTAGGTGGTTGCACTAACCAGTTTCAGCTGTACTGTAGGTTGTGTCAGTGATCTATCTTGGCAGCAGTCACAATCGCTTCAGGTGAGCGTTCAGCTTGTCTTTTTAATCGCAAATACATTGCATCTTCGCTTGAACTTCTGAAGTTCCTATTGCATTTGACATCTTCTGGGAGGCTGTTCCACAGTCCAACGGTATGAAGAACAAAAGGACCTCTGGAACAGCGAGGCATAGTCACTGCATATTGGTGCTGTTGTTCAGCGAATCTGGTTGCTCTCGGCTGGTAAAGGGGATCAGGGATTAATTGTGAATGTGAAAGATCTCTGTTGAAATACAACTTACGAAAAAAAGTGACAAACAAGAGACCATCCGTCGATGGTCCAAGTCATAACTGCTAGGAAACAGAAACCTACCACCATGAACCACTCTATCTAAAAGAGATAAATCTCTGGCAGAAGCAGACATCCACACTGGAGAACAGTATTCTAGTAAAGGAAGCACAAACGACCTAAAACAGGTTGCAGTGATTTTATCACTGTTATAAATATATGAGGCCTTATGAACAATACCTAACTTTCGTGTGGCATTTGCTGAAACTTTCATTAGATGTTTCTCAAAGTTAGGTGTGAGTCAAAAGTTACACCTAGAGTAGTTAAAGCTTCAGACTCCTTCAGTAAAGTTCCATCCACCTGAAGGGAAGGATGGGGTGGGAAATCTGTATGAGATCTGCTAATCAACAGTATTTTTGTTTTACTGGAGTTTAGCCTCATACCCCACCAACTATACCATTCACTAATCCGGTTCATGTCCTGATTGAGGCTGAGAGTAGCGTCATTTCTCATAAGTGGAGAATTTAATACACCCACAAGTGTTACATCATCGGCATAGAGAACAATCTTGTTTTCCAGGCCAACAACCATATCACTTGTTTACACTAAAAATAACAGTGGACCAAGAACACTACTCTGTGGAACTCCAGACAAAATGGGCCTTGGTTCACTAAAGATCCCATCCACAGCAACTAGCTGCTGCCTACCTGTAAGGAAATCTTGAAGTAATCCTGAAACATACTCACTCCAAGATTCTGAAGTTTGTGAATATGTTCCTTGTGATTTACTAAATCTAAAGCAGCACTAAAATCTATTTGAATTACTCTGCTCTCAAAGGTTCCCTTGCAAATGGCAAAGTCAAGTCTAAAAGAGCATTGCGGTTAATTAACTGCTTCCTATATGCATGTTAACTATTATCTGACAATCCTTTAGATTCCACATATTTATATAGTGGCTTAAAAATAAGTTTTTCAGCAACTTTGGAGAGCACATGGTGAATAGAAATTGGCCTGTAATTACTGCAGTCTGCAGATATGCCATTCTTTGGAACAGGCGCTGTATTACTAAGCTTGCACCCATCCACAAAGACACCACGTCGACATAGCAATCTATAGAATCTACTTACCTTGGGAGACAACACACTAGAAACTTTTTTTATAAAACAAAGGGAAGAAACCACTCCACCCCAGCTATCAAGATTATCCAGAATTTTCTTGACATCCCTAGAGCAAAATGCAAATTTTGTAAGGACAGGTTCAGGATGACAAATGTCCGGGAGAGTGACATCCTCAGCTAATTGCTTAGCTTTAAAAGCTCGATGAAGCAGT
Source organism: Macrobrachium rosenbergii (assembly GCF_040412425.1). Classification (NCBI taxonomy): domain Eukaryota; kingdom Metazoa; phylum Arthropoda; class Malacostraca; order Decapoda; family Palaemonidae; genus Macrobrachium; species Macrobrachium rosenbergii. The sequence continues at coordinate 35,609,396 of NC_089788.1, forward strand.
CCAGACTTTTTCCTAGGACCAGTAACCAATCTACCATCATCTGTTAGTAGTAGCAGAGTGGAAGATGAGCCTGACCCAAAGATAGATGACGCCAGTTCGGTCCACCACAGATGAGGCTGAGTAATTTATTCAAGTTTTCTCTTTTAGGAATTATTGCAATTTCTCTCAGTTGTGTGTTAGGTTCTATTCGCAGCACAGAGAGACTCAACAAAAATAGTGTAATTTTCATTTGAACGATTTCATCTCCATGTGCTGAATTTGGTCTGTTTGCCATGGTAGGCTCATCTACATGTATAATCAAACCATGGCTGGTCATTTGTCATAAATTTGATGATCTTTCTATAGACATATCTTATTAAAATAGACATCAGCATTTCATTTAACTTCCTCTTGGGATCAGGATCTAATATAGCATCTGAAATATAAAGTGCCTGACAAGCATCGATAATGTGATCCCAATTGGCTCTGGATGTTAGCCAGACCCATTTTCCAATGGTGGTATTAGGAATATATTGATTGACAGATATGTCCATTTCAATGGCGCAATAATCAGAAGTGCCTATATATTTGCAGACCTTGGACCTGACAATAGCTGGAACACCTGTGAATATGAGATTTAATCTTTTACCAGAAATGTGCGTGGGTTCCTCAATTAGCTGGACAAAATTGGAGGATTCATAGAACTCAAGAGCAGACCAGCCATGTTGATCTGTGGAATTTGAATTTAGTCATTCACTGTACTTTGCATTACAGTCTCCACAAATAACGAATGAAGCTTTTGAATCCTGTGACTGATCCATATTAATCCTCTCTAAGAGACAATCATATATATAGAATCGTCGATATTTGGATTGTGGTAAACAGCAAATGCGTATACATTGTAGAACTTACTGAAAATTTTAAAACATAGAACTATATGGAAACTACACTCCAAATTTTTCTGACCATAAATAGGTGATCCAGACTTAACGTATACAGCCATACCTTGCGCAAGTGGGATGTTACGACAATAAATATGGTCAGGGCCATCAAACCCCAGGGTTAAAAACTCAACCTTTGACTTGTTACTACAGTACTTACAAGAGTCTCAGATAAAAACATCAAATCGCAGTTACGGGCACAGCTCTGGAGGTCAAGAAAATTTGACCTTAAGCCCCGAATATTTGAGTAAGGTACTCTGCAATTTTTCTTATAGGCCCAGAGTTCAGCTCAATGTCTCCCGAAAGAATTAAACTTAACGACATAAAATCACTAGCAAGACTAATAAATAGACAGACTCATAGCAACAGTAACATTGTAAAAAACAACAGAACAGTCAACAACAATACCATCAACAACAACAGTATTTACATTATTTACAAAGATTGTTTTGAAAGGGTATATAAACATCATATGTCATTGAAAAAAGTGCCAGAAGCAAGTGGTCGACAAGGTAGGGCCGGCACACCTTGTAAGGCAAATGAGATCCATCAGGTCTGCCACAGCAACTGGGGGAAGACAGTCAAGATGGATTTAGAAATAAAACGCTCAATAGGAATAGATTAGGTAAAGATGAAGGCACTTCCCTGATAATCCACCAAGCAACTTTTGCTTTCCCATCAGCCTGCCCTAAACACTTTTCGAAAAAACAGGAAAGTGAACAAAAAAAGAGGATAAATGTCTGATTGCACCCTCAGGCAAGGGAACTCAAACCCAAGACCATGGAAGGCCACGGTACAATGGCTATGGCACAGTCCAAGGTTGGAGAACAAGGTTTGAATTCAGAGTAACCTTCTCTTAGAAGGGTTACCTATCAAGGCTAAAGGGTCCCTTCTACCCACTGGTTTGGTTTCGGAGTTCCTTCTCATACAAGAGTTGCCTGCCAAGGCTAAGGAATCTCTTCTACCCTAACTCGTGTAGGCAGGGACGTCACACCCTGAAGTGAATGTTGCTAAGAAAAGGCAAGTTAAACCACAACACATCACTGCTGTGAGAGAGAGAGAGAGAGAGAGAGAGAGAGAGAGAGAGAGAGAGAGAGAGAGAGCTGCAGAGATATTAAAGGGAGAAAGAAAGAGCAGATGAGACAGGTAAGTTAAGAGAAAGTAAGAGAGTGAAAAGGACATGTTATAAGAATCACGGATGGAGGAACACTAGAAGGATAGAACAGTATTTCTGAGGTTAATTGGGAAGAGAGAGAGAGAGAGGACAAAGGTCATGATGATAACAGGAAATTAAGGAACAGGAGAAGAAAGCAATATTTCAAAAGTGAAGTGGTGAAGACGTCCCACATATCCCACAAACCCTTTCATTATACATGACATCCCAGGAACTATTATATGTGTGGGCAAATAATCATTACAATGTGAATTTAGCATTATTCCCATCTAAGCTGCATTTATGAATTTTATAAGGCACACGCATAGCTAGGGCAGGAAGGGACAACTCAACACCGCCGACTCAGAGCCAGGACAACTCAACGCCAGGACAACTCACCACCAGCCAATTCAACATCAGGACAACTCACCACCGACCAACTCAATGCCAGGACAAATAAAATGAACTTATTAATGGTCATTTTAAAATAGTTTTTTAAAACCGAATAAAAGTAGTTTATTAATGATCAATTTTAAATACAAGACTTAAATTTTAATTATACAAATTTATTGAAAATTGAATGCAATTCCTCTCAAATGTTCAGTAGGAGATTGTTGTGGAAAAGAAGTAACAATCCGAGTGAGTTTCTCACACATGGAAAAGAACGAACTCTTCCTTACACAGATAATATGATACATATGGCTTGACAGCAGAAAAGCTTTTACATTTGTACATATTTGCGTTTTTATGCGTAGGCGATTGTGTCTGGCGAAAATACATGAGAAGCGTCGTCTCTACAGCTTGTCTTTGGTCTGTGCTTCTGGCGACCACGTGTCGGAGGTCGGCCCTCGAGGTCTGCCTGGAGGGCCCCAGTGCGGGGACGGGCGGTGCGGGCCTACATGCCGATCTAAGAGATGTGCACACCAAGGTCTAGGGGTCTACCCATCTGCGACCCAAAATAAGAACTTTTCTGCGCAGCTTAGGTCGTAACGTCAGCTCCTCCCGCCTTTGGCCGCTCCCAAATCTGGACCGTGGGCATGACCATAAGCAGCAAGAGTAAACATGCGGACCATTTGTTTACAGACACGTGCAGTGTAGAGATCAGCAAGAAATACTTCAGCATATTTTTCAATTTTACATAACTATCATCGTAGATTTAAAAATATTAGTTCCAATTTCCTGAGGGTACAAGCAAACTCATTTCTCTGGTTGAGAAATTGTTTGAGAGAAAACCCTCCAGAAATGCTTATGGACTTGATTTAGTAGCTCAAAATAAAGTAATAGATGAAGCAATTGAGGTATTTTAGTCAAAGAAAGTGTCTGGGAGCAAACGGGGATTGATAATATCCTGCAAGTCTTTGCCTAAGTTGTTTGAAATGGTGAAGTCAAAATATAATATCTCATACATATTGACTCACAGATGAAATCAAGATGGACTAGAGCATTATTTTGCATGTTTACGGCAAATGGGAGGATGTCATCAGCACCCATCGACAGTTGCCGACAAATATCGTGTAAGATCTCATCTCTTAGGAAAAGACAGCTCACTGATGGGGTCAAAGCACAATGTAGAAGAAAATGTCACTGGGGATAATACGCCAAGGAGCTCATTTCACGTTATCCCTGATAATGAAGCTCTGTTTCCAGGAAAAGATGGTAACTCTCTGCAGCAGGAATTAACCATCTCTGCAATGCTCTTTTGTTTGTCAGATGATGAATACGAATCATCAAAAGAAAATATTGAAAAAGGTCTGGCTGTGGAAATCAGTGAAATGGAAGAAGTTACAGAAGAAGAAGGTTTACTTTATTTTGGTGGCTTCATTGCCCATACGTTTCCACATTACAACTTTCTTGCATCAAAAGTGCCAGCTGGTGATAATTCTTGGATTGATGCTATAAGCAGAGGAGAAGGAAAATTAATGAAATCTACCGAGGTTTTCTAGGGAAACTGAAAATGACGGAAACCTTTTCAAATGTCACCAAGGGGACAAGTCTTTAAAACCAGACAAAGGGGCTCTGGGATTTTTTATTATCTTCCAACATAGCAATGTTGGTTTCGCTTCCTAATGATATAATTTCATATTTTGTTCGTTGTAGGACGTCTTTTAGGATGCGAAATCTACTACAAAATTAAACAAAGTTGAAAAACTATGAAGTGATATATTGGTATGTTATTCTAGTATAAATATTCATCATATTTACTGACTTTACCAATAAATTATTGCACGGTGTTTATATAGAAAGACGTGCGGATTATCATTTTGTAAATATTAATCGCAAAGGTTTGTAATCAGATTTTCATTTCTCCTTCTTATTGTATGTACAATTTTACGAATAAATTAATGTAGTTCTTTGTATAAAATGATATACATGAATCTTATTTTGTAATAAAATTAATCTTAAAGATATGCATAAGTGTTTCATTTATCTGTTTGCTTGTATATATTATTTTATTTGTTGACTGACTACAGCTTTCTCCTTGGCCATTACAAAAAGTAATTGATTTATAGCTTTTTTGTTGTTGCTGGCTGACATATAATTTATTCACTTGATATAATTCAAGTCAGTAAATGACAAATCCCCGAACTACCCGCGCATGGGTGCGCGCTAAGACAGCCAACGCCAGTATGAAGCTATGAATTCTTTCTATTCTACAAATCGTTTGAAACGATCTAAATACTTCCGACAAAAACATTTGACAATTTGACGAGCAAACGGTTGTTCCGGAACTCGTAAGCGCTGACTTGGCTTGTGGTGAGCGGTTGATAGAAGTACGGTACGTGAAGGCAGATGATAGAATTTTGCAGATTGTTACTTCTTTTCCACAACGATCTCCACCGAATATTTGAGAGGAATTGCATACAATTTTCAGTAAATTTGAAAATTAAAATTTAAGTATCTATCAAAAATTGATCCTTAATGAATTACTTTTATTCGGCTTAAAAAGCTATGCATTAAAATGACCATTAATAAGTTCATTTTATTTGTCCTGGCATTGAGTTGTCCTGGTGTTGACTTGGCCAGTGATGAAATGTCCTGGCGCTGAGTTGTCCTGGTGTTGAGTTGGCCAGTGATGAAGTGTCCTGGCATTGAGTTGTCCTGGTGTTGACTTGGCCAGTGGTGAGGTGTCCTGGCGTTGAGTTGTCCTGGCATTGAGTTGGCCAGTGATGAAGTGTCCTGGCACTGAGTTGTCCTGGTGTTGAGTTGGCCAGTGATGAGGTGTCCTGGCATTGAGTTGTCCTTGTGTTGAGTTGGCCAGTGATGAAGTGTCCTGGCGATGAGTTGTCCTCGTGTTAAGTTGGCCAGTGGTGAGGTGTCCTGGCATTGAGTTGTCCTGGTGTTGAGTTGGCCAGTGGTGAGGTGTCCTGGCATTGAGTTGTCCTGGTGTTGAGTTGGCCAGTGATGAAGTGTCCTACACTGAGTTGTCCTGGGTGTCCTGATGTTGAGTTGTCCTGGTGTTGAGCTGGCCAGTGATGAAGTGTCCTGGCATTGAGTTGTCCTGGTGTTGAGTTGGCGAGTGGTGAGGTGTCCTGGCATTGAGTTGTCCCTGGTGTTGAGTTGGACAGTGATGAAGTGTCCTGGTGCTGAGTTGGCCAGTGGTGAGGTGTCCTGGCATTGAGTTGTCCCTGGTGTTGAGTTGGCCAGTGGTGAGGTGTCCTGGCATTGAGTTGTCCTGGTGTTGAGTTGGCCAGTGATAAAGTGTCCTGGCACTGAGTTGTCCTGGTGTTGAGTTGGCCAGTGGTGAGGTGTCCTGGCATTGAGTTGTTCTGGCATTGAGTTGTCCTGGTGTTGAGTTGGCCAGTGCTGAGGTGTCTTGGTGTTGAGTTGTCCTGGTGCTGAGTCGGCGGTGATAAGTTGTCCTGGCTTTGAGTTGTCCTGCTGTTGAGTTGGCCAGTGATGAGGTGTCTTGGCATTGAGTTGTCCCAGTGCTGAGTCAGCGGTGATAAGTTGCCCTGGCATTGAGTTGTCCTGGTGTTGAGTTGGCCAGTGGTGAGGTGTCCTGGCATTGAGTTGTCCTTGTGCTGAGTTGGCCAGTGGTGAGGTGCCTTGGCGCTGAGTTGCCCTGGTGTTGAGTTGGCCAGTTGTGAGGTGCCCTGACGTTGAGTTGTCCCGTGGTGAGTCAGCGGTGATAAGTCGTCCTGCACCCTAGCTAAAGATGTGCGTGATCCACGTGTGTGCATTGTGCTCTTGCAATACAAAAATTGTTTTTGTCACTTTCCCAGTCTGCTGAACAAATAATGGATTGAATATAAGTATACGTTCGTTGTAAGTTGAGACATTGGTATTAGCTTATTTCTA